>NW_027021299.1:27500-32713 GCF_036884655.1 Musa acuminata AAA Group | reverse complement strand
AAACCTAGATAGACCAACACACAAACACCCCCGAACAGTTCATTTTGATGGGCCGGAAGCGCTTTGATAGCCGGCTTCTCTCTCGAGTCATTCTAAAAGGCATGCGTGTGATCCGAGAAGAAAGCAATAGTTTGGCTCGGCCCCTTCTTAGTCAATGGACTTCTAGTTTCAGGGACGGGAATCATGACTTTGACTTTTAGGGAAACCTGTAAGTGTAAAGGAAGGAAGAGCTTACAGTTAAGGTTTCCGTAGAGTTGAACCTGCACCCGAACCAGAGAAGGAACCGAATAAAGCCTGTAAGGGTACTCGGGCAGGATGGATAGCATTCAATAATGTAGCAGGTAGCGGGTAGGCGTTACCTAAGATAGCCGGCACTCGAATCAAAAGCTTGAGTTTCGTTTCGGTACTAAAGTGACAGCGCTCTACGAAATCCTATCTTTCGGGCTAGGCTAGTTACGGTCAGCAGTTAAAGCAGATCTGGTAAAGAATTATCTCATTGTCGGGCGGGCATTCCAACTTCGTCCCCAAGACTACTGCCACACCAGACCTAGTGTATGGGTAATAAATCCCTGTGTTGCCTGCCTTGCTTGAAACTGTCATGCTACTTAAATGTTAAGGTAAAGGTGGGTTCCGATAGCTAACCATTGTTCTCCAGTAACCGAGTGAGTTATGAATTGAGTATCTAAGGGGGCTTTGTATCATTCATTCACGCTTCGAACGAAACGAAGAGAACCGACATTTTGCTTTCTGATATAATGCATACAAAACCGCGGGTTCTTTAAACTCCTCGTATTAAGGTCAAAAAGAGCAACTTTCCCGATTCCTGCCATTCAATCTCCTGATCCACGACCAACCATATTCTTGCTTTAGCTCATCCCTTGTTGTTTATTTACCGCTTCCTCTCCACTTAGTTTTGTTGTTGGGCCTGGACTGCCAACTGGACATACTTGCTACTTTCCTAGAACTGGAATGAATCCAGCATCTGAACCGACTCGACTTGGACCACATCCCGCTACACCAGTACTTAACTCTGCCTCTGAACTATACCTCACTCACACCCTCACTCTACTTTCCATCTTAGGCTTCTCGAGTGGGGCGACTTAGCTGATTCACTTTCTTCACCGACAACAGGACTAGTTGGGCCCGGACCAGTTTCTGATCTATCTTCGGCTTCGGCAACAAATCTTTCCACTTATTCTTCTTCTGCAGACTTATACACAAGAGCTTAACTCTCATTTGAAGACCCGCTTGCTGTTGAGAACTTGGATGAGGCTTCTTCTACGGATTAGGCTGTATCTACAGATACTGATTCAGTTGTCGATGTCCACTTTCTATCTTCCGCTTAAGGGTGTGGGTTTAGGTTTGTATTCATTCTTCCAGAGATTCTCTTCGGCTTCATATCCCTTTTCATCTACTACAGTCTCCGCTCCACCAGTTGACTTGAGAACTAAGGATTCTGTTTAAGTAGTTGCTCGGCTGAAGTAGTTGCTCGGCTGTTTTAGTACTTGGTAGATACCTGCCTGAGTATACTAATACTAATAATGAAAAGCAAGAATCAAGCTCTCAAATAGTAAATAAAGAATAAAGCAGAGAAGAAAGAATTTCCCTTATATTAGTAAAGGCGGGAACTCGCAACACCGAATCGGAATAAGGAATTGAAGAAATCCACTAATAAGTGTATAAGGCAACAACTACAGCTTCTAAGACACCAACTAGTAAACTCATAGGATCAAACTCGAAAGTCAGGATACTTGTAGTTAGGGGTCAGACTTCTAGTGTGGTAGTAAAGAATTCAATCATAAAGTAGCTGTTGAGGAATGGAAAAAACGGCCCCACTATATAAGAATTGCACTCAGTAGTAGCAGAACGAACTAGTTCACTTGCCCACCTTAAACTAACAAGTCAGAAGTGGGTGTGTCATCAGTGTATAAGAGGCAAACCGGAATTCCAGAATAAGAAACCGCAACAAGATAACAAAACACTAAAACCAAAAAGTACTTAAGAGACGATAAAGAGCAAATGAGACCTAAATGCTATAAGAATGGAACTTGGAATTAAGTCATTGAAGCATCCAACTAAAAACTAAGATTCGCTATACACCTAATGAATCCAACCAGTGCATCTCGGACTGATACCAACAACTCCAAGGCTTAACTCACTGCTAACAAGCCTTCAACTGGTGCCGGGTCCTGTGTGAACCTGTATTTTCTTCTTTGACTTACTGGTCATATACTATTTGCTATCAAAAAAGACGGTAAAACGCAAAAAAGGAATGACTTTTGATCGGTCTATTAGGTAAAATTCCATCACTGCCTTTTTTCCCGGGAAAACGTCAAATTGTAATTTCTATCCGATCCCTTAGGAGGCAAAACACCTTCGCTATCAAAAAAGACGGTAAAACGCAAAAAAGGAATGACTTTTGACCTAGCTATTAGGGAAAACAGGGTTGCTATGAAACGCTCCTGCCACTACACATTAGTAGTTCCTTGGCTGATAGCAAAGTGAGACTTGGGCTAGGACTTGAGTTGGGATGGATGCCCTAAGCGAAAGAAAACTCATATTGCTCCAATCTGAATTCAGTTATAGGAGCGGAGAAGAAGACCTGATATCGGTTGGAAGTAGTAGTAGCTTGAGGAGAGGTATGATAGTTTACAGAGGAGAGGTTGAGTTCAAAGAGCCATAGGAGAGGAAGCAGAGCCAGAGCCAGTAGTTTATGAGTTTCATCTGCCAAGTAGTTGAGTAGTTTCATAAGTCGTAGTCGCCCGAGTGGAGTCGACTTGCCTAGGAACACTAGCTGCCCGAGTTGAGTCTTCAGTTGACAACAGTCGAGGTAGGCAAGCTAGTAAAGAGTGGAGGTAGGCTTGGTAAGCTATTCCAGTATAGTTCTTGACCCAAACTAGTAGTTCCGTGGTAAAGTTGAATATCAAGTAGTTGTCCAGGAATTCATACCTTATGTACAGGAGCCGAGCCAGTAGTTTATGAGTGGAATACCTTACTTGTAGTAGAGCAGTAGAATAAGTAGTAGTAGTCCACACTGTCAGTCAACTCTACTTAGGAATCTATATAAGTTACAAGCAGTGAACTCCAATCTACCAAGAATCGATATAAGTAACTGAACTCCACTCAACAAGTAAACAAGCAAGGGCGCAAAGCACAGATAGCTGCTGGGTGCATTAGAAGGCATAATCAAAGTCAGGGCGGGCAATAAACAATGCTTTGTTTTGTTACTGCAATAAGCAATGCTTTGTTTTGTTACTATGTTACTATATCACATAATGGGGTGCAGCTTCCAATTCTCTTGGTGACATAGAGGGTTTAGTGGCTGAAACAATTGAGGCTTGGGGGAACAGTACTATAGAGTTAACAAATGAGTACTAAAAGTTCTAGGATAGGGTTAGCAAAGGAAGGAAGCAAGGCAAGGCGCGTTGCTTTTTGAGTATACGCTTGGCCTTTATTTCTTTGGTAGTAGCACACTTTCTTCGACTATGGGCTCAACCTCCTCTTTTGTTTCATATTAAGAGTCCGAAGAGAATTCCACCCTATGTAAGTAAGCCTAAGTTACAAACTTTCAATATAAAGACGGGTTCAAGTCCATTAACCGAGCGAGCACAAAGCAAAAACTAGGGGAGAGCAATCAATACAGTAAAGTCGGGCCTATCAAATAGAAAAGCAGGAGAAGGGAGGAACTGAAACGGAAACTCAAAGCAGTGATCTGGTACTGGGCTGGTGAGAATGATACTACGCCTATGGAATGAATGAAAAGGAAAGAAAATCGAGAGATAGAAAGAAAAGAACCTGCTAAAGGATCTACATAGGCCCCCGCACTTCTTTCAAATACTAAAGCTTGATCAGTCGCTCTAACCTTTGGAAAGCGCTTAGCATTAGAACTTGTTAGCTATTGAACTTTCATAATAAGAAATTAGATATATAGAAGTCAGTCTAAGTAAAGTCAATATAAGTAAAGTAAGTAGTATCAAAAGAAATGGTGTATAAAGCAAATATAAGTAAAGTAAGTCAGTATCAAAAGAAATGATGTATAAAGCAAATAGCCTGAAAGATATCGATAATCAATTCTTTCTATGACTTAGGGATAATACATAATACATAGGAGTATAAGTATACACCTGTAGGAAGAGAAGTCGAATGGCTTTGACTATATATAAAGTGTTAGATCGGTAGCCCCTTACCCGTACTCCATTCCTCTATTAATTCAGGGGCCGGCGGAAGCAAAAAAGCTAATAACCGTATAGGCTTCTTTCTATTTGATTTGCTAACCCCGGACATAACATATAAGTACCACACGATTGAGATCCATCTATACGCCCATCGTAGTACCGAGGCCCTTCACGGTAGCGCTTCACCTATAGTCTGGAATCAATAACATGGTTGTACTGTGAAATCAATCAAAATAGTCTGATTTCTACCGATCAAAAAGTAATGAAAAGGATATTCAAAGAACATTGACGCTGCAGAGTGAAGAAATGCTATAGTCTGGGTATCTAAAGAACCGATCTGCTTCTTCTGTTGACGAAGGGTAGTTGAACTGAACCCCAATTATCTTAATCAAATAGTCAAGTCAAGATAGAGGAAGAGGTAAAGAGAAGAGGAGAGGTATTGTACTACAGTACAGGGTTGGTGCCTTCTTTCTATTATACATGGCTCCAGCCTCTTACTAGTAGTAGCTTGGCCCCGTGTTTTAGTCAAATAATCCCAAGATTCTAGGAGCGGTCAGAAGCAAGGCAAGGGATGACTTGTTGTACCGGAATGGTTCATCGTAAAAAGAACAACAACAACATCGACTAATACGAATTTTAAGCAGATCGGCTGTGAGGTGAAGGGTGTTTCTTCCTTCTCAATCGCTCTGAGGGACCCGCATACACCCTACAATACTTTGATAGCCACCGCCTTGTGAGCTTAGGAATCGCCATTGGGGTTTTTCACCCTTAACGTCAAGTCAGGGAGTTATTAGGAGTTCTGCCAGTTTCCGTTTTCGGATGCGAGAGAATCCGCTGTAATTGGAGTAAAGGTGAGCTATGTTCTCTAGATAAAAGTCCAGAGTCAGTTGAAGCAAAAGGTGAGCTATGTTCTCTAGATAAAAGTCCAGAGTCAGTTGAAGCAAAAGGAAAGCTATGCTCTATGGTTGGTTATCCTCTTCTATCTAATGTACGTTCTAAGGTTTGATTTGATATAGCTAATGTCCCCCCAGTTATAAG
>NW_027021299.1:0-20000 GCF_036884655.1 Musa acuminata AAA Group | reverse complement strand
GTTCAATTCTATCCCTTAGCAGCTCCATTCTTATACAACCCAGTGGAATTCTTATTACCTTCCTGAGAGCTCCCAAAAACAGGACTCAAAAGAAGGAGTGCAATTCTGATCAAGTGGTTTCGGTCCTCAGGCCGTTGATTGGTGTTTCAGTCTGCCTATGCCCTGTTTCAGGCTGGTTGTTAGTTGTTGCAGGCTTGTCCTTGCCAGCTCCATTCCTTCCCTAGGGCTTCTATCTTTCTCAACATTCTCCTATATGAAGTTCCATTGGGTTTCATATACTGTGTCGGTATAGCGTCAAGATAACTCGTTTATCACCTGTTTTTCAGGGGACTTAAGTGATTCTTAAAGTGTTGAGTCCACTCTCTTTCCATTCTTATTGTATGCCGACCTCAACTCTTTATTGAAGATTCTACCAAGCCGACCTAAACTACGGCTCTGTCAACTAACAACTCCTGGGCTATCCGAACTCAACTCACTCCTTACTTCTAACTCATAACTACTAACTTCCTTCCTAGCCTAGTAGTGGGCTGACTCCTTACTTCGGGCTTACTACTAACTACTTACTTCGGGCTGACTCCTAGACTACTAATACTGTTAGGGCTCTGGACTACTCTCCTATTTTATTAACTCTTTCACTCCCTAGTTATGAACTCCCTTCCCTGAGACCGAGTAGGAAGTAAAAGAATCAAACTAGTTGTCGACATCTCACTCTGGCTCTGGCTCAGCTTCCTCTCCTCTCTTAACCAACCCGAGTTATCGTTCTCTTTCTGTCCTTTAAGAATGGAGTTGACTTACCGCTACTCCGATACATCTACTAGTCCCAGTTATGGCTCTGTACTTTTTACTACTCTACTGGTTGGGGAGAAATTAATAGTAAGGGCCCTTCTTTCAAGTCCAGTGTTCGCCCTAGAGGAGAATAGATACCCTGACCTACTAGTTGGTGCTTTAAGGCTGCGCCTTTATAGTAAGTTCTAGTTCCATTCTGTAGCTACCGAGCTTGACTCTAACTTAACGACTAGCTCACCTCTTAGTTCCATGCTCACTTGCTTCATTCTTATACCGAGCACATAGCTAGTCTCTAACAACAACAGGAACAGGAACTCTCTACTTGAATCCTAAACTACCCTTTCTTTCCTTCCCGAAGCAAAGCCTTCTATTTACGGGTTTCATTCTGAGTCTTATACTTCTACTAGACACAACCTAGTTTCTCCTATTGCTGCTACTAATACTGTTAGGGCTCTTGACGACTCTACTACTACTATTGCTACAAAGACAGATGCTACTGCCCCTAATACTGATGCAACTGGGGATGAACCTAGAAGTCAAACACCTGACCTATCTACTACTACTAATAAGGCATCTACTAATCAGATACTAAAACTAAGGGACCGGTCTTCAACTCTGACCCGAACTAACTCTGTCACTACTGCCCTCCATACTATAGTTCGATTGTTAGACTTACTTTACTTGAAACAAAATGGGGCTTTATGAGCTTTAGTCTTCCCTTCCCGGCTACCAGCCTACCTCTCTTTGCTTGAAACCTAAAACTCCTTTTTCTTATTATTTACTCGGAGCTTTGCCCTGCCACTACTGGCTTCAATACTTTATCTTATTCTAAGTTTATATGAATTAGGGCCTGGCACTCCCTTATTGCATTCTATCTATCCTCGCGTAGAGCCTTGCTTGTTAGTGTTCGAGTCTACCTATCAATACCAAAAGTGCTTGTTCTTCCATTAGCCAATAGTCGTTTCATAGTCTATATCCCCCAAATATAGTTAAGCTTAAGAGAAGATTCTATTTATATTTCAATACGGGCTCAATTACATCGATACTCGACTTACAGTTAAATGATAGTAGGAGTAAAGGAAGCAATCCAGTCAGTGTGAGAGAGAGAAAGAAGCAACATGTGTTTTCCCCTGAAAATGTCTATGCTAGTAGGGCTATCTATACTTATTTTGAGGATATTATGTACTAACAAAGCTGTAGTACAAGAATCATCATTAAGAAGATGCCTTTGCTATTGATTCAAAATGAACCTAAGAAGCTGGCAACCATCCTATGCCAACTATTGGAATTCTCCTCTGATCTTTCCTCTGATCGAGTAGACCGAAAGGCTCCCAAAAACAGGACTTATAGTAATTAATTTGATTCCACGGATTTGAAACAAGAGCTAGGTATGCCTATGTTCTTAGGAGAATATTCATTCACTATCTCATCACTTATTGGGTTTTCTGGGGAATGACATGAGGATGGATGGAGCGGACCTTTAGCGACAGCGAGCACATAACTAGGTGAAATCGGGACTTGGCAAATTACTTAAGGGCACATCTATTACTATCTCTGTCTTTGTAGCAGTGTCTTGGCGATGCGAAATAATGTGTTTTAGCCTAACATCTTTACCCTATTGCTCATCCACCGGAATTAGAACTTTCCCCCTAGTGAGTAGAATTATGTGGACAGGCTGGATTGGGGCAGAAAAGAAACTAGAACGCATCTTCTTTTGTTTGATAGCAAAATATGATATTGAAAACAGCCCTATGGGCAAAAAGGTGATCTCTAACTATAAGAAATGGGGCTCCCTTTGGGCAGTTTAGACCCCTGTGGAGTCTGGTTTATTTCCCCAGTGTAGTCCGGTTTCTTTAATAATATAATATATATTTCTAGCTATTTTCCCTACTGTGTCTGTACTGATTGGGTACTGGAAAAAGAGATCGACTTTTTCATATTTCTTGGATTTGATTCCAAGTCAGTAAACAAGCCGACCCCTTGTATAAGAGTGGCACAAGGCTCTATTTGTTTGATAGGTAATAGGCACCCCTGCCCCCAACTCTCCTTGAAGACGAACGGGTATTGTACTCCCCGGGAGCAACTCTTTCATGGAAATATGACTGGATTTCTCGCCTAGTAAGATATGCCACTTCCTTACCGTTAGCGCACTTAGTCTTGTTGGGCTGTGGGACTGAACTGTCTTTATCTGAATCATTAATTCTATCTTTTACTTGCGCCGAGGAAACAATTACTTCTTTTCTGCTTTTTTTTCATTTGATCATTTCCGGGGACTCCTGCCGCGTAACATGGCGTAGTTACTTGGCCCAGGTCAGTTAACTACCCGAGTCACTTCATTCTAGCCTAGTAACTTCATTAAACAAGTCAGTCAACAACACTAACAAGCAAGTCTGTTTACCACCCTAACAAGAAAGTAAGGTGCTGAAAGCCCCCAAGAATAGGGTGCAAAGTGAATGATTTCGCATATTGAGAAGTGTTATAGCAAATATGACATGACGCACCCCCTTTGGGACCTAGAAATGAATTATAAACCCTTTCTTGATGGTTCCACAGAGGCAGTTGACCCCCCAGCTCCCGTTCATAAGTAGGAATTCCACTCAAAAGTCTCTTTGACACCACCCTATAACTATGGGCAAGAAGGCAGGTTAGCTAGTCAATTGAAGGAAGAATTCCACTATCCCTGCACCACTAAGTAAGTCAGCAACACTACCTGAGTAAGTCCACCCTTAACTAAGCAAAACGGCACCTCTATCCGATACAAGACAAGAAGAACAGAAATGCATGAAACAACAAATCTCTATCCTAAGCTTTCAAAAAGGAGGGCTTGTTGAAGCACCTTATCTTTATGACTTTCGTTTGTCGGGTTTCGCTTACCAGAGAGCTCCTGCCGCGCAACTTACGTAGTTGCTTGCCTGGGTTTCGCTTACTATTTAGGAGTGAAATGTTCAAAACAGGGTGTCGGGATTCACTTACTATTTTGTCGTGGAAGAACAGCTCCTGCCGCTACACTTACGTAGTTACTTGGCCCTTTTTAGCGAGTAATCTTCTGGTTTTTTTATGATTTATAATTGATCGTTTTCTAAGGTGAGAAACATAAGCCTACCTGACCCCTTAACTAGGCAATAGGAACCCCGAATCAACATCTTGAGTTTGAGCACCCTAGCACTACTGTTCACCAAAACCCAGGAAAAAAGGCAGCACTGGCATTTTACCTACTAGAGCTCCCCAATTGACTTCTTTTTTAAGAAACCCGGGGCCAAGCGTATACTAACGTAGCGCGGTAGGAGCGGTTCGTAGCAAAGCCATTTCCGCTAATAATCTTAATTATTCCAATTCCTGTTCGATGGGTTGATACCATCATTCTTATCACTTAGGGCTTACTAGCTACTAACTTCGGGCTTACTCAACACTAGTAACAGACTGAGGGGAATCGGTAGGCAAGTAAAGGGAATCGGTGGCACTAGCACGAGCTCTGTAAACAAATACTTCTTGAAACAAGCAAGCCCAGTACAGTAGTAGTAGAATTCGAAGTCAGACCGAAGAATGGAACCGACCGGACTCAGGCTTACTCTCCCCGGACTCAGGCTTGGAAGCACCGGTTTGATTCTAAGATTGACCGGACTATACCACATGTGACTAATTCTGTGACTCACCGGTTGAAGACAGATACCCTCGCTACCCAGCTGAAGTCTTGAAACAGATACCCGAGCTACCTAGCATCGGACTTAGAAGCATCAGTATCAGCCTTGGAAACAGTGGTTTTAGTCTTACCAGCAATAGCATCAGTCTTACTAGCGACATACCCATACTAGCTACTAGACCTTAGCGACCAATACAGAGAATCAATAGACACCACATCAGTCTTGGCAGCCACCGTATCAGCCTGAGTGACACTGGTTATAGACCTTAGTAATCAATACCAATACCAATACCAGTAGTACAAATACCTAGCATCCGGAGACACCGCTTCAGGCTTGTTGTTAGTGATTTGGTTCTTTAACTCACTTGTCTTATTCTTAGACTCTGCAGGGGAAACTGCAACATTGTCTCGGTATTCAACACAACAAGAGCAGTTCATTCAGCATCTGTATTCATAGCCTGGAGTGCAATTCTTTACTTCAAGTGGAGACTAACTCGAACAGGGGCAAGCTACTACTATACTACAGACCAAGCAACGAGGCAAGGGCAAGGGCCAGGGAGGAAAGATCAGACGTCATGAGTGAACCTCGATACTATAAGGGCCCGACCTCTAATCTAATGTTTGAGCACCCGAAACAAGAACACCTAGAGCTACCTGGCAAAGAAATATGTATTTACCCCGACCCGACCTCAGTTAGAGATTAGTAACAAGTTCTTGTGATTCTATACCTCTGGCTCTCTATCTGCTTTCTTTGAGTTTGGCCCACCCTTCATTCTATCTGAATATAGTGATGAGGTTTTCTTTGTTTAATATATGTTTGGCGTCGGCTCGCTCCTTTCCGATAGTGATATAGTGGTGGTATAAAGCATTCTTCCCTCGTTCCTTTCTTCACCCTTAATGTGCCAGGTTTTACTACTATATTCTTATGGGTAATCAAGCATTCTTCCTTTTTGGATACGAAATCCATGCAACTATAAACACTTATTTCCATCCAGCAACCATCCGACTATCAAACACTTCTTTCCATCCATCTCTAATCTATATCGCCTGCTCCAATCTACATCGTTATATCCTTATCGTTATCTAAATCGTTCCATCTTTCTCGTTATCAAACACTTACTTCCATCCTTGCTCTAATCTCGCTCTAATCCCAATAATAGGAAAACAGCTCCCTTTATTCCGTTCTATCTATATCATTATCAAACACTTTATTTGCATCCATCTCTAATCTCAATAATAGTAAAACAGCTCCCTTAACTCCCCTAACAGGTATTTCGTACCTACCCTAGCCTCTAGCCTAGTAACAGACTGAGGGTAATCGGTAGGAAAGCTACTTATACTATAGCTGTGCGGGCAATCGGTAGGCTTACTCCTTACTTACTCTTTACTCCTTACTTACTCTATAGTCTCTCGGGGAATCGGTGGGATTACTCAATAGTCTATCAGGCTTACTACTAGACTACAACTACGGAGTTTTATTCTGATCTTAGTAGATCTATAGCACAGGTTTGATTCTGTCACCTCTTAGTTTCATTCACCAAGCAACTACTAATGTTGCGCGGTAGCGAGTTAAATGCCAACTAGCTCACCTCTGTAACTCCCTTGTCTCAGTCTTACACTCACTAGGTCGATTCTTGCTGGTATTGGTTGAAGCCTTACACCGATTAGCCCCATTCTCACCTTCCTTGCTTTCAGTCACCAAGGCACGGATAGGCAAGCAACGGCTACGCCGTTGTGCGGCAGTAAGACAAATAGGAAGTTATAAACAGTTATAGCTAGTTATGTGTTCGGTGACGCGGTAGCGAGTTAAGGATACACAGGTTTGGTTCTGAGTAGGAGTCGTTTTAGGCTTGCACTCCCTGGGTTCAGTCTGTCTAGCACGGGTTTAAGCCTTACAGTTAGTGGTTTTACTCTGTGATGCAGTGGTATCAGTCTGGTAGTGAGTAGCTTGATTCTTCCTTTCCTACTTTCTTGTTGAAGACCTAGTTTCATAAGTTCACCTATATAAAGAAGAGAGAAAATGCACCTATGGACAAGTAACTACTAATGTTACGCGGCAGTGCAGTGCTACTGTGTCTGTACTGAGTTAGTATATGATAAATCAAACGAGTTTTTCACATATTTTCCTATTTTCTAATTTGATAATTTCTTTTCTTTTCTTCCAATAGTGGTGTCTTGGCTCTTAGCTTTTAGTGAACCTCGGCCCCACCAAGTAAGTCAACAAAGTCAGTAAACTAGCCTATCGCCAACTGCAGGCTCCCCTCTGTCAACTACTACGGGCTCAGTCACTCAACCAATGCTATGAAAAAGCAAGTCTAGCTTCTGTACTTGAGAACTGGAACTGTCAACTCTATTTCCATTCTTATTGTATGCCTAAATCGACTCCCTTACCTGTCAACTGGACAACTACTTGTAAACTTAAGATCAAACAAGGGATGAAACTCCTAATGAAGGGCTCGGTATTCAACTCCAACAGGACTACCT
The DNA here is from genome assembly GCF_036884655.1 of Musa acuminata AAA Group. Taxonomy (NCBI): domain Eukaryota; kingdom Viridiplantae; phylum Streptophyta; class Magnoliopsida; order Zingiberales; family Musaceae; genus Musa; species Musa acuminata. Next base: position 13,090 of record NW_027021299.1, on the reverse strand, counting down.
GGCCTGACATCTCCTTCTTACTTAATAGCTTCCCGAGCCGACCTAAACTCTAACTCTTCACTCTGTCTCTTTGAACTAAGTTATATCTTTCTTCCCTGGCTAGGCAAGTGATTCTGTTTCAGGGCATCTCGCTTCACTTCATAAGTGGCTTAATTCTTCCCTTCCCTTCCTTCTTATAGCCTCTTCTCTTGCTGGTTCCAGTCCACTCTCTTCTTTAGTTCACTACCTGGCTCCCTCTTTTCCTGGGTAAACTAATCCAGTTATTGCTCTGTACTACTCTACTATACCTCTAGCTAGGCAAGGGAACTAGACTTAACTAGTCACTCAGGGAATCGGTGAGTTCCATTGGGGAATCGGTGGTATAGTAACTGACTTCAACAAGCCAGTAGTAGGGAGAAACCTTAGCAACAGTCGTTTTATTCCCCTAGCAACATTAGCAACAATGGATTGATTTCTTCCCTGCCCGCAACGCCGACACTCGGAATCACCCTAACCTTGAGAACTGCTTCTGTTGCACTTGTTTGGTAACTATCCCTATGGGTAGCGAGGGTTGTCAGTGGGGAATCAATCTAGGAATTCAATAAGTGGGCGAGGGGCGGATCAGAGAGTGCAGTCGAGTTGGGGGCTTACTTCTCACTTTTCTGTATTCCGAGTTTAGAGTCGCTTGGCCTTCCACTCCCTAGGTTGATTCTGGTTTCTTTAATAAGAAGAGATATTTTGATCACTGTTTTTCCCTTCTATGTCTGTACTGATTTAGTAGATAGGAAATCTCTCCACTTTTCTGGATTATTTTCATTTTGATCAAATTTATTCATCCCACATTTCTTCCAAATCGATTCATCCCATTCTATTCTTAAGCCCACACTATTCTTTAGTTCACTACCGGTAAGTCAACTAACTACTTAAGAAGGAAACTACTAGCCCGAGACTTCTTATATAGGCCCGACCTCTATACCACTACTAAGAAGAATAAGGGATCTACTAACAGGTCTGAAACTCCGGAACTAATACAAGGACCGGTCTTCATGAAAACTTCTACTAGCAATCCGTAAAGGTAGGCTCACTTCAACAGATCTAGTACTAAAGGTATTAATTCTAAGATGTCAACAAATACTTCCTCTCTTATGGCTACTACTACAGATGCAACAGGACCACTGACTTAAGGCTTACTACAAACAAGTTCCACTCTATCTTCTCTGGCAACTAGCAACAAATACTGATTAAACAAGGGATGAAACTCTAGCACCGACCTAAACTATTGCTCTGTACTCTTTACTACTCCGACTACTATACTGGTTGGGGATGAAACTCATAAACTACAGGCTAGGCTCTTGCAACTCGGTCTTCAACAATCACTCGAACAGTATCTTTTCACTCTTGCTTGGCTCGGGGCTCCAAAAAACATATATTGTAAGAACTTTGTTATATCTATTACTGTTGCTACCGCACTCAGTCTTGCGCCTGAGCTTGGTCGCAACATTAGAAGTTGCTTGGCCCTCTGTAAACTAATACTTTTCTTGCTCCTCTGTTGCTACTAGACCTCTGGCAACTGGCTACAAATCATTGAACCCAGCTTTCCTGGCAATAAGAGTAGAATCCCTAGTTAAACCCGTTAGTCTACTCTACCACTCTATTCTTTAGTAAAGGACCGGTAAGTCAACTCCATTCTTATTGTCTGCCGATCTCGACTCTGGCTCTTCAAACAAGAACTATTCTCTTTCTTGCAACTATGCCTCAGGCTCATCTAATCTCTTTTCACTCAGGCTAATCTACCTATGGCTCATCCAACTCGGGCTACTAATAAGGGTCGATGTAATTGAGCTGGGGATTCAACCAGAACAGGACCTTATAGTAATTCGGCAGCACCAACACGCCTCACCTCGAACAAGAACAGCAGCTGTCAACTAAACCTCGACTCTGGACTCCCTTACCTACCTCGACTCTTCTCTGAAACTACTGAGGTGCACTCTGATGCCTACTTGTTTGATTCTGAGTTTACTAGATATAGCCTGTAACTACCACATTGAAGCCTGTGACTCCCTAGCAGCCTCTAACACCCCAGCTTAAGTCTCGGTAGCCGCCCCACTGGTTGAAGCCTTAGTAACAATAGCTTCAGTCTGAGAAGCACCAGTATAAGTCTTACCAGCACTAGTTCCATTCTTATGTTATAAGGAGTTCAATTCTAAGTGTTATACCCGCAAGCCTTCTCTTCAGTCGTTGCTTTCTTTGACTAATGATTGGTAGGCTTACTTGCACTGGTTTAAGTCCGTAACTCCCTAGGTTCAGCCTGAGTGGGCACTGTTTGGTTCTTTGTCGAGTGAGCTCTATTCTTTGATTCATGGGTTTCAGGCTGTTCCTCACTACCGTCATTCTGATTGTCAGTGGTTGTAGGCTTGGTGGTACCGGTATCAGCCTTAGATGCACTAGCTCCATCCTATGTCTTACGGGTTTCAATCTTGTCCTTGCCAGCTCCGTTCTGTGACTCACCGGTTGAAGCCTGTAACTACTTAGGGATAGTCTGATTGGGTACTGTTTGGTTCTTGCTGGCGCCAGTATCAGGCTTGTGGACAGTGTGCTTGGTTCTGTGCCTCCTGAGTGCAATTCTGATCTTGTTAGGTAATGCCTCAGGCTTGTTGTTAGTGCTTTCAGGCTGAGGAGCACCAGTATCAGCCTGAGTATACGCAGCTTCAGTCTCAGTGACACCGGTTCAAGCCTTAGCAACAGTGGTTATAGCCACCAAGGCACTGCTAATGTGACGCGGTAGCGAGCCCTCAGTGGTTAGAGACCCCAACTCCCAAGCTTCAGTCCAATACCTAGCATCAGCAGCACCAGTATCATTCCCTAGCAGCCGTGGTTGTAGACCTTAACTACCAAGCATCAGTATCAGGCTTGGAAGCTCAGGTTGAAGTCTTGCTCGCCCTTGTTTGAGTCTGTTGGTGCAGTGTTTGATTCTTACACTCCCGGATAGCCTTTGACTACCTCGTTTAAGTCTTACCAGCAATAGCATCAGTCTGAGTACCCTGGCCTGGCTTCAAGGCTTCTCTTTGACTCACTCGTTCCAGTCTATCCCTTTCTGGTTTCATATACAAAGTGATATAGATTTTCCCCTACTATTTTCCTACTGAATTAGTATAAGCAAATGCTCTCGACTTTTCTTCTTTATTAGCTATTCCTAAGGTGTTAAGTCTACTCACCACTCCTGAAATTCAGTATGTAGGTTTTCTACCTTAATTCTTTTCCTCTGTTTGATAGCTTTCCTTCCGTAGTTACTTGGCCCTTTTTAGTGATGACTTAGCCCTTATTCTTGGTCAATTCCATTCTATTCCTCTGTAGTTACCTGGCGTCTACAGAAGCTTCGGTTGCTCTGTCATACCTAGCTCTACCGAGGAAGCAGTAAGGAGTGAGTTCCAAAGTCCACTACCCTAGCATCACAAGCAAGAAAGTAAGGAGCACTACCATAAAGAGAGTCCTACTTATGGACTACGCCGTTCAATTATGACTTGCGGAATTCTTATCCGAGTAAAGTAAACTCACCACTCCTGTTCGATAGGTTGATACCGGAATGATTCCCACTCCTCGAACGATACCGATACCTTTCCCTAACTAGCAAGTAAGTCAACCTGACTAACAAGTATTTCGTACCTACCTTACCCCACAAAGTCAGTAAACAAGTAATTCCACTCATAAACAAAGAATAGGGGTAATCGGGGCCTTCTATAGCATCTTTATCTGTTTGATGGGAAATGACCTATTAAATAGACTTATCGGCAGTAGAAGTTCATTTGAGACTAGAAGATTTATGGTTCCTTCCTTTCTTACCCAAGTCCAGTGTCCGCCAAGTCCTGTGTTCGGCAACCGCTGTCAACAAGCCTGAAGTTCTAGCTGGGTCGCTCAGAATGCAACTAACTAGTCAAAGAACGAAGCTCGATCCAATCAGACGGAAACCCCTTATTAGAATTCCGTTCAAGACTTCAACCAGGCAGTTCAAGAATGCAACTAAGCGGTAAGGAAGCTGGTCTTCAACTCACTCGTCAAAGAATGCAACTGCTATTACCAATTCTGACCTTTCCCACCGATTGCCCGCATCCAGTACTTGTTTAAGTATAGTAAGCCTACCGATTGCCCGCATCTGTTACTGATGCTAGTGCTGCTAGGTATGTAGAGCTCTAGTATGGGACTGGCTACTAGTGCTTAAGACGGATCTAAGGTAGTTACAGACTGGTGCGCGGTGTCTACTCAGACTGATGCTTGGGTACACTGTTTCCGGATCATCAACAAGTTTTGTTCGGGCGCTAAGAGAAAGAGGTTGGCTTTGGGGACTAGTACTTATGAAGCTAATGTAGTCAAGTAGAAAGAAGGGGTTTCACCTCGTACTAACTTTGTTGGCGAGCTGGCAAATGGATTCTGTTCATTCTGTTGATACATAAGTATCTGTTCATTCTGTTAATACATAAGTCTTAGGTTAAATACCAGAGTTGACTAGTGTAGTGAACTTTTGAACTCACTCTTACTGTTGCGACTATCTGATTGCCCAAACTAGTAGTAGTCCTGCTCGAGTTGCATCCCCTGTTTCCCTTGTTTCATCCCTTGTTAAAGCCTATGTTCCAGTTGTTGGCAAAGGTGAACCTGCTACTTCAGAAGCGGTTGAAAGATCTTACTTAGTTGGAAAGAAGTATTTGTAGTAGTCCTTAATCAGTAGTAGTAGACTCCCCACTCATAAGGAGTTTAATCCCCTGTTACTGTTCTTGTGTGAGTTCCATCCCCTGTATCATCTGTGTTTGTAGTATTAGTTTACATAGGTAGATTAGAGCCCAGTTCCTATTCGAGTTATAGTGGAATACCGGTAGTACTATTCTGGTTCTCAAGTAAGGTCTAGGTAGGCGAGGGAACCCAGTTGTGAATCAGTATTAGTGGGACAAGTAGTAGTCCTGTTCTGGTTCTCAAGTAAGTGTAAGGCTATGAAGTGAGAATGCAACTCATCAGTATAAGCCTTAAAGCACCAAGTAGCAGCTTGTCTCTTTTGTAAATCATAAAGTAGAGACCAAACCACAGCTCTAAGACAACTAAGTAGTGAAAGGAAGAATTGCACTCATAAGTCACAGGCCAAGCAACTAAGTAAGACTAAGGGCGCTCTTATTGTAAGTTCATGAAATAGTAAGTTCTACCAGTGAGAGCCAAGTCCTGTGTTCGCCATCCTACCAGAGCCTCGTATAGGAATTCAACAAGTCAGAGTGAAACACCTGAGTAGCAGTAAAGAGCAGCTGGTGGAATTATTAAGAATGGAATGAGTTTACTTATAGTACTTTACTAGAGCAAGAAACAACTTAATGGTAAGGCTCGGAGTCAGAGTAATCAGGAAGAGAAGAATTAGTTGCCCTTATATTAAGTAGGAGAGAGAGGCGAATGAAGTGAACAGAGCCTAGCCTGTTGTTGGCGAGTGGAATACCGATCCAGTTATAGTTCCTGTTGCATCCCGAGTGGCATCTGTGTTTGTAGTAGTTACTCGGCAGGAGCCCCGGACCGCTCCCTTGTATCCAATTCGAATCTCTGAGTTTCAGACCAGAGAACATATAAGGTTGCAGACCAGAAAACATATGAGCTAGTTAAGTTATCGGGCCAAGCTATTACTGTTCAAAGAGCCAGAGGTATTCTTATTCTATAGGAGAAGAGCCTGAGTTAGATGAGCCTGAGTTCACAGAGCCGAGGTCAAGTATCAAGTTGAGTTTCAAGTCCAGTTAGTACGGATATTACTGAGGTAACTTATTAACTTCACTTATGAGCCTGAGGTGAGGAAAGGCCAAGCAACGACTAGTGTGTAGCGGCAGTCCCCTTACTGTTCTCTTATATAAGTCTGTTAGTGCTTCAGAAGCTAGTCCTTCTTTTGGTGTTCTTGTTTCGGGTGCTCAAACTCAAGATGTGGGTTCGGGTGTTTGACTTGAATCTGTCTTTGTTGGGTCCTAAGGGGAAGTTAAGGGAATTAGGTGACAGAGTATGGGTAGGTTCGGGTGCTTCAAGCCTACCTTTGTATACGAGCTCTAAGACTAATAGTTGTAGTGCCCTCTCTAACATAGGAATCAGAATAAGCAAACTATGTAGTAGAAAGAAGACAACAACTCAGAAGTCAGAACTCACTACTGAAACACATAATCAGAATGAACTCTTTCTTGAAAACCCAGTGCTCTCAGGCAGGAAAGGAAAACTGGAAAGTTAGTTCTCTCAGGCAGGAGAAGAAAACTGGAATCACTCCTATAAAGGAAGAATGAAAATGTGCCTAGGGAATAAAGCCTTGGGTACGTGCTCCTTCCCGCCAAACCCCAGTGGTGGTCTTCGAGTGAAACTAAATGAAACTAAGTGGTCTTCAATTCGGGTCTAAAGCTGGAGCGCTACCCGGTTGTTCATTTCATTATGAAATTCAGTATTCCATTAACTTATTCTAATACAATAATGAATTAACTTATATTAGCATGTGTTCTCGTAGAGTAATTCCAGTAAGACAAAATAGCATATAAAATAACTTATTATACTATCATAGAATAATGAATAATGTTTTAACAAGCCAATCAATCCAGTAAAGCACCCGAAACTTATAATAGAGGGCCTCGTGTTGAATTAAAGAGCACAGAGTACTAGGGTAATGACCCACATACATACAATGGAATAGGCAATAGAATAGGGGCAAGGAATTCGGTGAGAGACACCCCATCAGACGGAAGGACCCATACAAAGAGATATTCTAAATCCAATTCAAAGAAAAACAAGGGTCGATTACATTGAGCTACAATTACTCTTAAGCAAATACTGGGCAATATCATATAATATAACACATTCTCCAGCAGCTACTATAAGATAACACATTCTAATAGACTATAATGGATGTTTGAACAAGCCAATGCTCTAAAGTCGAGTTCGGAAGTAATATATGCTATTCTTGTTGGGGTCGGTAAAAGGTATGCTCTGTCTATGTATGGAATATGTGGGGGTCATATTTATACACTTATATTATATACAGACTCTGACTTGAGCTCTGAATCAGGCGTTCAAGCAGGGTTCAGCTACAGCAACAGGGCCAAGTCACTACTAGACAAGACGGCAAGCATCGGCATACAATCTGTTTTCATGAGGCCAACAACTTGACTTAGCCATTCTTCGGATCAAACACCCCTTCTCCTGCCGAAGTGCCAAACTACGGGAACTGGTTTTACCTCACTCCGCTCGCCCACCATGGAGTTCTGAATGAAGCTCTTTCCCGCGCAGGCAATAGCACTACATTGTCCCCAGCTTATCAATTCCAACAAGAATAGGTAACTTTGCTGAGCGGAACAAACGAATGAATGGGTAAAAGCTCTCGCCTTACCGGGGTAAAGAAGGGTCTCCGCATTTGAAACTCAACCCCTCGGACCACATTCCTTCCATACCCATAGGACCAAGGGCTCGTACCAACCTAACTCTTTTAAGACACCGGGCTCTTCACGAAAACAGAGCAAAGGTGCTCCTTAACAACCTGAGCCACATCCGCCCATGGTGGGCAATCCCATCAGTTCTCAGTTCTTTGGATTCAATTCTATCCAAAAGAAAGGGCCCAGGTAGCCTAACAAATGTGTCTTCCACTATCTTATATAATTCAAAACCACGGTAACTTCCACTTGCCTAGCTGATAAAACCACTGTCTCAGTAGCTTCCTCTGGAACAGCAGCGTATAAAACAAATAATAAACAAAGATGTGAGAGCTTGATATACCTAAGCTAAGGGTTCTCGTCACAATGATTAGATTTCTTTTCAAGCAAGAGTAATTCATTCCTTTTCGATAAACAAAAGTAGGCCGTTTTTAGTAAAGTAATATAGAGTTATACAATTTGAGTAATATAGAGTTATACAAATAAGAGTGTCATTCCTTTCGAGAAAATGCCCATCACGCCTCTGCTCTGACAGTCCCTTCATGCACTGATTCCCGCCAAGCACTCGTGGTGGAGAGTCGCGTGCCACTCACTGTGGTTGCATCCGAGTTTGTGGTGGAACCTCGCGTCCCTGCGCCTCACTCATAAGGTAAGGTAAGGGCTGAAGAGGGGCTCGATGAGGAAGATCTACTTCTAATGAGCCTGTGTCAGTGGTTGGATTCTCTAACTACATAGCTGCAGGCTTGGAAGCGCCAGTAGCAGCCTTGGAAGCACCGGTTGGAGCCTTAGATGCTCAGATCATCTCTTTGAACTCTAGCTCATCTCCTATAAGAATGGAGTTGACTTACCGCTACTAAGCAGGGGAACTACAAGAACCATTCTTATTTCAACAAGCAAGCCCAGTAGTAGTAGAATTCTTTGTAGACTCGGTTGACGAAACCCGTGTTTTTGGGCAGCAACCAAGAGAGCTCCTGCCGCTACACTTACTATGTTACTTGGCTCATTGCAATTCAGGACTTCCGTACTTATAGCTTAGCTTCCTGGCCTATCCCTCTGGCGCATCTCAACAAGCTGCTTTCTCCTCTACCTAATTGGCTGCCTCAGCTACTGATTCCACAGGTGCTGAAAGCCTTTAAATAGAAAGGAAAGAAGAATCGAATTGGATTTGAAAACATAGGTGCCGAACACTAGACTTGTGATGATCTCGTAAACCTCACTCACCCTGCTTTGCTTCTTTATTAAGATGAAATAAGGGATGAAACTATAACAGTACATTACTTGCACCTGACCCGACCTCTCTAGCCCGAACGCAACTTATCTTGCCGACCTCAGTTAGAGATTAGTAACAAGTGATTGTGATTCTATACCTCTGGCTCTCTATCTGCTTTCTGTGAGTTTGTAGTAGTGGATTGGCCCATCTAAATTCTATCTTATAATATAATAAGACTATATAACTGATGAAACTCCCCTTTCTGAAGCACCCAAAGAAACGAATAATATTATTTAAAAGGAGCTACAGCACCAAACTGTTATTTTGTTATGAATTAGAGCACCAAACTGTTATTTTGTTATGAATTAGTCCTGGCAACTACTAGACAAGTTGAACTCCTAACTAAACAAGTTGAACTCCTAACTCAGGTATTTCACTAACCAAGCTACGACTTTCATTCAACAAGAACAGAAAGAGTACACGCAACTGGATCGGATACAGATGAACTTCCTGCTTCAAAGCCTATAACTAAGCACTTAGTATATGCTTGGCCTCACTACTTACAATAACAGTACTGGCAACCGAAACAAGACTGGAAGACTAAACTAGGGATGCAACCAGAACAGAAAGATACTTGTCACGGGGCTCCTGCCGCTACACACTTAGTGGTGACTTGGTCAATTGAAAACATTCCTTCCAATTCCCATTCGAAATCTTATCTTCATATATGAGAAAAGTAGAGCATAAACATCTTCATATATGAGAAAAGTAGAGCATAAACAGAATGGCAGAAAAGAGGCGAGGCGCCGAACCGACCTAAACAAATAAAGAATCCAACAAGGCAGTAACAGAACGAGACCACCCTACCCTAGCCTCTAGCCTAGTAACTTCATTAAACAAGTAAGCCTACCCATGCCTATGAAGTCAGTCAACTACCCGAACCGAACCTACATCTTTTGTTTGAGCACCAGACTCGGGAAAGCACCCTTCTTTCTTTCTTTCCCGCTGAGAGGAGCTGGCCCCGCTTCGAACCCAGTACTTTCTTCTTCAACTTACTATAAGGGCAGGACTACTACTCTATTCTTTCAACTAATTGTCTACTCTACTACTTGCGGACTTATAAATACTCTGCTCTAACAGCTGACCGACCCTATTGCTTCTATATGTCTCTTTCGATTACCTATTTCTATTCTAACTGTTTCCCAAGCCGGCCTATCCTCTGTAAACTCATGCTTATTGAAACAAGCAAAGCTGCTGGCTCTGTCAACTACTACAGTTCAAAGAGCTAACAACTCGTATACTAGTTTGGGAATCCACTAACTACTACTGATTCCACTATAAGAGAATTGGGCATAGCTCTATCATTCTGACTTTCCCTACTATGTTACAATTATGAACTTCACTTCTTTCACTGGCGACTACTCCCTAGTATTGGAAGAAAACTAGTAATTCCACAAGCGGAGGCCAAGTCACGACTATACCTCTAACCTCTGGCAACGAGACCCCTTGGTATGAAACTGGCTGCTGGAAACTAAACCTCTACTCTATCAACTAATTCTGTAACTACCTCGTTGAAGTCCGGGCAGCACTGGTTGGAGAATAAGTAGCACCAGCACCAGTCTTAGATGCACCGGTTGAAGGCTCGCTGGTACTGCTTCCATTCTACCCCGCACCAGCTCCATTCCGAGTCGTACTTACTCCGGTTTCAGCCTGGTTGTCGGTGGTTTCAGTCTGCCTAGCTCGGGTTGAAGTCTTGTCTTTGGTTCACTGGTTCTGGTTCTTACTTGAATGTCTACTAGCTTAGAAGCTTACTTTGCAGTCTATCAGCCTTACCCTCCTTGATCTCATTCTGGACCTAATGTCTTTAAGCCTTCCCACGCACATTAGGAGAGTTAGCCTACCACTCCCTTTCTCTAACTCATAGATTCCACTCAAGATCTCACTTCTTCTTTGAAGGCTATAGCTACTGATCCGGATACTTTCACCTCTAGCTCTAACCCTTGTTCTCATTCTCTCTTTGACTCTGAGATGCCTTATCCTATTTACTATTCTATTGACTTATTCTATTTACTAGGGTAGGCTTGTGTCATTCAGTTACTCGGGTAGTCGGAAAGAGCACTTCACTAGGGCAGGGTGGTGACCACAACTCTCAAATAAGAATGAGATTACCTAGGAGCAGCTTCACGGTTTGAACCCGGCTTATGGTCTTGCTTCTATAGCTTGCTTATGGTCCTGCTTCTATAGGATATAAACTCTATTCTTCCCCGACCGGCTACAAATACGGATGAAACTGCAACAAAGCGGGGAAACGACTCTTATGGCAAATTACCTCACCACTAGTTGCTAAGGTCGAAAACGGAACTCTAACAGCTGATTCAGTTGCCGATGTCGACTTGACTTCTTCTCCTGCGCCACAAACACCCTACTTTCTCACAGGAACTTGACTCTAATCTACCTCTGGCAACGGAACTGGGCTCTAATCTAACTCTAGCAAAAGCCAAGACACTGCTAATGTTGTGCTACAGGAGCGGTACAGAATCATTAGCCGAGTGGGTGTATCGAATCAATCTACTGGAGGCGCCTATTGCCTATAAAACAAATACGAATTCTACTACTGGGGATGAAACGATAACTGGACCCGGAACTGGATTACTATGTAGCTTGGCCTCAGTATGCTTACTTCTGTAACACTTTTCTAGTCGTTACTTGGCTCATAGCAAATAGAGAAATAGGATCGGACTGGAGTTCGGCTTGTCTGCTCGTCTCTGACTTTCCTACTTGATTGTTTCATCCCGCCTAGCAACTACTAGATCGGTCAAGTAGAAAGAGTAAGGGTTCATACTGATACTGAGAATTACTATACCTCTTGCTACTGTTGCTTGGTTGCTCTTTCCTTCCTTTAAGAATGGAGTTTTCTTACGAATATAAGAATTTAGGGTTCATTTGCTTGTCCTTTTGACAGGGCAGGAATCGTTATCTAGCTCATCTACTTCTCCTACTTAATATAAGGGCCAATAATTCCATTCCTACTTATGAGTTTATCTCTGACTTTCTGTTACTACTGAGTGAAATGATGACTTGAACTACTTAGTTGCCCTAGATGGCAGAGAAGAAGACCGGTTAGTGGCTATAGTATTGGATTTACTGGTGGAATTCTTTGACTCGGGTCGGGTAGGCTTGCTGACTCGGTATCAGGGTTTACTGCCCCAACTATTAGTGGTCCGGTTTCACCAGTGGAGTAGTCCAGAGCCCTAGCTTCTTAAGGATTGAGTTTCGAAAGAGCCAAGCGTATACTTGTAAAGGAGTCCGGAGTCACTGAGCAAGAGGGGAGGGAAGGATGCCTCTATTCAATACTACTTGTTTCATCCCTAGGTTCAATACAAGTTCCAGTTCTCAAGTAGGGTTAAGGCGCTGGTAAGAGGTCAGCTACCAGGTAAGAGGTCTGCTAACGGGTCTGGTCTTTACTTCAAGGGAGTGGAGGGTGCGTGTGTGTCATCTGTGTTTGTTGGCGAAAGAGGTTATCAAGCAAGCGGGTCATCAAGGGAGACAATAAGTACTGAAGTAAAGAATCAAACGGCGTAGACTCGGAATGGACTAGCTAGGGTAGGGTTACAGAATCAAACTAAGTAGCAAGTGGGAAACTATATACTCTTGGGGTGCGAGTGGAGTCGTTGTATGACTTAGAAGCTAGAGAATGAGAAGAGTATGATGAGGAAGGTATAAAACATAGGATAAGAACTCCGGTAGAAAGGTAGAGAATAGAGTTGACTTTACTAGGATAAGAATTCAGCAAGTCATAATTCCGTGTTAGTTGCTAGAGGAGAGAGAGGCGTTAACACTTATAAGAGTTCGGTTCGGGGTTAACTCATCGGTAAGAACCAAGACACCACTATTAGAATCAAATAAAAGAAATTATCAAATTAGAAAAGAGGAAAATATGTGAAAAAGAACACTGATTTCTCATGTACAAACTCAGTAGAAAATAGTAAGGGAAAAGTTATATAAATTCTCTCTCTTCTTATTAAGGATGACAGATGACACAAAGAATTCCACCAGTGAATCAACCATTGCCAGCAAGACTTCACCCTGAGCTTCCAAGCCTGCAGCTATATAGCTAAGGTCTCTAACCACTGTTGCTAAGCCTTCAACTAGTGAATCCAAGCCTGATACCAGAGTCGGGCAGGCTTAAACAAGGTAGTTACAGAATGGAGTTGGGGAGTCCTTAACTCGCTACCGCTTTTCAGCTCGCTGCCGTTTAGCTCAACTCCCGAAAGCATCTATTGTAATAACTTTGTTATGACTATTACTGGCTGCCGCGTAACATTAGTAGTTACTTGGCCGCCTAGATCGGCTTGGTCGTTAGTAGTGTCTTGTCTAGTAGTTGCTTGGTGGCTATCCGGCCTGAGTTACAGACTCCGATCAGTGCTTCCAGGGCTGAAACCGACGCTGCTAGGTCTTGGTATGTAGCTGCTCAGGCTGATACTGG
>NW_027021298.1:0-29616 GCF_036884655.1 Musa acuminata AAA Group | reverse complement strand
TGCATTCATAGCAGATCACTTGGTCCTTTTTGGGTTCAAGTTTATTTTTTGCATCATTCTTAAATTTGTTTCTTTTAAAGAACTTTTTAAACTTTCTTGTTAGTAGTGCCAAGTCATCATCACAGTCCTCATCACTTGAGTTTTCTCTCAAGTGGCATTCTGACGTTTTGAGTGCCATATCCTTCCTGTTCTTTGGAAGGATGTCTTCTTGCTCTTCATGAGCTTTACAAGTCATTTCATAGGTCATTAGTGACCCGATTAGTTCTTCAAGAGGGAAATTTCGCAGATCTTTTGCCTCTTGAATAGCGGTGACTTTAGGATCCCAACTCTTAGGAAGGGATCTTAGTATCTTATTAACAAGCTCAAAATCCGAAAAGCTCTTTCCGAGTCCTTTTAAACCGTTGACGACATCCGTGAAACGGGTAAACATGTCGCCAATGGTTTCACTCGGTTTCATCCGAAAGAGTTCGAAAGAGTGTAACAGCAAATTGATTTTTGACTCTTTTACTCTACTTGTGCCCTCATGGGTCACTTCGAGTGTGTGCCAAATATCAAATGCAGTTTCACAAGTTGAAACACGGTTAAACTCGTTTTTATCGAGTGCACAAAATAAGGCATTCATAGCCTTTGCATTTAGAGCGAAAGCCTTCTTCTCCAAATCATTCCAATCGATCATTGGAAGAGAAGACTTTGAAAAACCATTCTCGACAAGATTCCATAATTCAAAATCCATAGAAATAAGAAAGATCCTCATTCGGGTTTTCCAGTAGGTGTAGTCCGTCCCATTAAACATGGGTGGACGTGTAATAGAATGGCCCTCTTGGTTTCCGGCGTAAGCCATCTCTCTTGGGTTTTAATCCTTTTGAGAGTTAACCGGGCTCTGATACCAATTGTTAGGATCGAGAGCACTAAGAGGGGGGGGGGTGAATTAGTGCAGCGGAAATCTTACAGCAATTTAAAAGCTAAAGCTGCGTTCGTCCGATAAAAAATGATTTCGATATAAAAGCAGAATCACAGTGCAGTTTGCGTCTAAGCGCAGTTTTGCGTCTAAGCGCAGTTTGCGTCTAAATACAGTTTGCGTCTAAGCACAGTTTGCGTCTAAGCACAGTTTGCGTCTAAGCGCAGTTTGCGTCTAAACTCAGTTTTACGTTCAAACGCAGTTTTACGTCAAAACGCAGATTTACGTCTAAACGTAGTTTTACGTCTAAACGCAGATTTACGTCTAAACTCAGATTTACGTCTAAATGTAGTTTTGCGTTTAAAAGCAGTTTTGAACCTTGAAAAGCGTTTTACGTAGAAAGCAATTTGCAGTTATAAATGGAGTCCGAATGTAAGCGTAAACTGCAGTGTGAAGATCGTACGAAAACACGATTTACGTTTGAATGCAGATTCTGAAAGAACAGCACTTAGAACTTGTTCGTGAAAGCGCAGAGAGCAGTAGTAATGGAGGAGGTTTGCAGTAATGATAAAGTGCTCAAAAATAAACGCAAACCAGAGATTTAGAGTGGTTCGGTCAGCCTTGACCTACTCCACTTTTGGCTTCCTCCACCGACGAGGTTGCCGACGTCAACTAGCTGCCTTCCTTCAATGGGCGAAGGCTAACTGCCCTTTTACAGTTTCTCTCCTTTTGACAGGCTCAGGAGACAACCTTTACAGATCCTTTCTCTCCTCTCTTTACAACTCAAGACTTGAAGAACAGAAGGAGGAGAACTTTAGGACTTTACACAAATTTGAGCTCTTAGAATCACTGAAAAGATCAAGAATTCGGTGTGGATCTGTATCTATTCAGTGCTGAATGGGTGGGGTATTTATAGGCCCCCAACCCAGTTCAAATTTGGAGCTCAAAACGATCAAATCGATCAAATCCCAGAATTCTGGGATCAGGCGGTTGCACCTCTTGACTGGAGAGGTGGCACCGCCTGGCAGAGCTCGAAGACTGAGCTCAGGCGATTGCTTCTCTCTGCCAGAGCTCGAAGACTGAGCTCGGTGATTGCATCACCTGGCAGAGCTCGAAGACTGAGCTTGGTGATTGCATCACCTGGCAGAGCTCTAAACTGAGCTCGGTGGTTGCATCACCTGGCAGAGCTCCAAACTGAGCTCAGGCTGATGCACCTCTCTGCCAGAGCTCGAAGACTGAGCTCGGTGATTGCATCACCTGGCAGGGCTCGAGACTGAGCTCAGGCTGATGCACCTCTCTGCCAGAGCTCGAAGACTGAGCTTGGTGGTTGCATCGCCTGGCAGAGCTCGAAACTTGAGCTCTGGCGGTGCTACCTCTTGGCAGAGGAGGTTGCACCGCCCAGTCTAGCTCGTAGACTGAGCTCTGGGCGGTTGCACCTCTCGGCTGGGGCGGTTGCACCTCCCAGCCTCGCAGCCCTGGCGGTTGCACCTCCTGGCTGGGGCGGTTGCACCTCCCAACCCCACAGCCCAGGCGGTTGCACCTCCTGGCTGGGGCGGTTGCACCTCCTGGTGCAATCAGGGTCTGAATGGTTCACTCCATTCGGCCCACTTTGAATCTTTTCAGGGGCCCAATTGCCCCAAGATTAAGCTAATGGGATCACCTCCCATTTTCATGCTTAATCATCATGCTAACTACGATTAACTCTAAGACAACTTCTGCAGCTTTGCTCCGATGCGTCAATCGCTTCTTCCGGCGAGTTTCCGGCCAACTTCCGTCGATCAACCGATAACCCTCGGTGATCCTTCTGCGGACATCCGGCATACTCCTGGACTTTGCGACGATCCACTTGGCGAGTTCTGACGAGCTTCGCTTGGCAAGCTTCTGGACTTCTCGGATCTGTCCTCGCTGAACCTCCGACGACCGTCCGAACTTCCGTCGAACTCTCGAACTCCCAACGTGATCATGATCTTGACTCCGGCGCAACACCTGCTGCTTGTCTTACTCTTATCGTAGTTAATCCTGCACACTTATCTCAACACATAGATTAGACAACAAATGACAATTGACTTCATCATCAAAATCCGAGATTCAACAAAAACCTCTCCCGTCGACCTCCGAGGCGATGGTTTGGGGCCTCGGAATTTGCCGTGACCGCTACGCAGTCAGTCTCGTGGGGCTCGGAGAGAGCTTTCCGGAATGGGGCCGCAATAGCGATTCCGAGTTCGTTCGAGAAAGTCCCGATGGTTTCGGCGCGCGCTTGCCGTGTCCGGTACGCGGTCGGCCTCGTGGGCATCGGAGGGATCCGACAATGGCGATTCCGAGATCGTTTGAGAGGTTTCGGGGCTCCGGTCGTCGATGCGCCGTCCGCGACGTGCACAAAGGCGAGGGACGACGCACAAAAAACGAGTGCGATCATACCAGCACCGGATCCCATCAGAACTCCGAAGTTAAGCGTGCTTGGGTGAGAGTAGTACTAGGATGGGTTACCCCCTGGGAAGTCCTCGTGTTGCACTCCTTTTTGGGCCCCGAGCGGCCAAAAGACTTACTTAAAACTCTCTTTTAAGCTTTTCAATTTTTCTAGCATTCTGGCCAACAATAAATATGTCATTAACATATATATAGCAGGAGAATAATGAAATCATCATCTAAAATTTTCTTCATAAAACATACAATGACCAGACATGGTTCTAGGATGGGTGACCCCTTGGGAAGTCCTCGTGTTGCACTCCTTTTTGCGCCCCGAGCGGCCAAAACCTCTCCTGTCGACCTCCGAGGCGATGGTTTGGGGCCTCGGAATTTGCCGTGACCGCTACGCAGTCAGTCTCGTGGGGCTCGGAGAGAGCTTTCCGGAATGGGGCCGCAATAGCGATTCCGAGTTCGTTCGAGAAAGTCCCGATGGTTTCGGCGCGCGCTTGCCGTGTCCGGTACGCGGCCGGCCTCGTGGGCATCGGAGGGATCCGACAATGGCGATTCCGAGATCGTTCGAGAGGTTTCGGGGCTCCGGTCGTCGATGCGCCGTCCGCGACGTGCACAAAGGCGAGGGACGACGCACACAAAACGAGTGCGATCATACCAGCACTAAAGCACCGGATCCCATCAGAACTCTGAAGTTAAGCCTGCTTGGGCGAGAGTAGTACTAGGATGGGTGACCCCCTGGGAAGTCCTAGTGTTGCACTCCTTTTTGCGCCCCGAGCGGCCAAAAGAGTTACTTAAAACTCTCTTTTAAGCTTTTCAATTTTTCTAGCATTCTGGCCAACAATAAATATGTCATTAACATATATATAGCAGGAGAATAATGAAATCATCATCTAAAAATTTCTTCATAAAACATACAATGACCAGACATGGTTCTAGGATGGGTGACCCCCTGGGAAGTCCTCGTGTTGCACTCCTTTTTGCGCCCCGAGCGGCCAAAACCTCTCCCGTCGACCTCCGAGGCGATGGTTCTGGGCCTCGGAATTTGCCGTGACCGCTAAGCAGTCAATCTCGTGGGGCTCGGAGAGAGCTTTCCGGAATGGGGCCGCAATAGCGATTCCGAGTTCGTTCGAGAAAGTCCCGATGGTTTCGGCGCGCGCTTGCCGTGTCCGGTACGCGGTCGGCCTCGTGGGCATCGGAGGGATCCGACAATGGCGATTCCGAGATCGTTCGAGAGGTTTCGGGGCTCCGGTCGTCGATGCGCCGTCCGCGACGTGCACAAAGGCGAGGGACGACGCACACAAAACGAGTGCGATCATACCAGCACTAAAGCACCGGATCCCATCAGAACTCCGAAGTTAAGCGTGCTTGGGTCACCCATGGGAAGTCCTCGTGTTGCACTCCTTTTTGCGCCCCGAGCGGCCAAAACACTTACTTAAAACTCTCTTTTAAGCTTTTCAATTTTTCCAGCATTATGGCCAACAATAAATATGTCATTAACATATATATTGCAGGAGAATAATGAAATCATCATCTAAAAATTTCTTCATAAAACATACAATGACCAGACATTGTTCTAGGATGGGTGACCCCCTGGGAAGTCCTCGTGTTGCACTCCTTTTTGCGCCCCGAGCAGCCAAAACCTCTCCCGTCGACCTCCGAGGCGATGGTTTTGGGCCTCGGAATTTGCCGTGACCGCTACGCAGTCAGTCTCGTGGGGCTCGGAGAGTGCTTCCGGAATGGGGCCGCAATAGCGATTCCGAGTTCGTTCGAGAAAGTCCCGATGGTTTCGGCGCGCGCTTGCCGTGTCCGCTACGTGGTCGGCCTCGTGGGCATCGGAGGGATCCGACAATGGCGATTCCGAGATCGTTCGAGAGGTTTCGGGGCTCCGGTCGTCGATGCGCCGTCCGCGACGTGCACAAAGGCGAGGGACGACGCACACAAAACGAGTGCGATCATACCAGCACTAAAGCACCGGATCCCATCAGAACTCCGAAGTTAAGCCTGCTTGGGCGAGAGTAGTACTAGGATGGGTGACCCCCTGGGAAGTCCTCGTGTTGCACTCCTTTTTGCGCCCCGAGCGGCCAAAAGACATACTTAAAACTCTCTTTTAAGCTTTTCAATTTTTCCAGCATTATGGCCAACAATAAATATGTCATTAACATATATATAGCAGGAGAATAATGAAATCATCATCTAAAAATTTCTTCATAAAACATACAATGACCAGACATGGTTCTAGGATGGGTGACCCCCTGGGAAGTCCTCGTGTTGCACTCCTTTTTGCGCCCCGAGCGGCCAAAACCTCTCCCGTCGACCTCCGAGGCGATGGTTTTGGGCCTCGGAATTTGCCGTGACCGCTATGCAGTCAGTCTCGTGGGGCTCGGAGAGAGCTTTCCGGAATGGGGCCGCAATAGCGATTCCGAGTTCGTTCGAGAAAGTCCCGATGGTTTCGGCGCGCGCTTGCCGTGTCCGGTACGCGGTCGGCCTCGTGGGCATCGGAGGGATCCGACAATGGCGATTCCGAGATCGTTCGAGAGGTTTCGGGGCTCCGGTCGTCGATGCGCCGTCCGCGACGTGCACAAAGGCGAGGGACGACGCACACAAAACGAGTGCGATCATACCAGCACTAAAGCACCGGATGCCATCAGAACTCCGAAGTTAAGCGTGCTTGGGTCACCCATGGGAAGTCCTCGTGTTGCACTCCTTTTTGCGCCCCGAGCGGCCAAAACACTTACTTAAAACTCTCTTTTAAGCTTTTCAATTTTTCCAGCATTATGGCCAACAATAAATATGTCATTAACATATATATTGCAGGAGAATAATGAAATCATCATCTAAAAATTTCTTCATAAAACATACAATGACCAGACATGGTTCTAGGATGGGTGACCCCCTGGGAAGTCCTCGTGTTGCACTCCTTTTTGCGCCCCGAGCGACCAAAACCTCTCCCGTCGACCTCCGAGGCGATGGTTTTGGGCCTCGGAATTTGCCGTGACCGCTACGCAGTCAGTCTCGTGGGGCTCGGAGAGAGCTTTCCGGAATGGGGCCGCAATAGCGATTCCGAGTTCGTTCGAGAAAGTCCCGATGGTTTCGGCGCGCGCTTGCCGTGTCCGGTACGCGGTCGGCCTCGTGGGCATCGGAGGGATCCGACAATGGCGATTCCGAGATCGTTCGAGAGGTTTCGGGGCTCCGGTCGTCGATGCGCCGTCCGCGACGTGCACAAAGGCGAGGGACGACGCACACAAAACGAGTGCGATCATACCAGCACTAAAGCACCGGATCCCATCAGAACTCCGAAGTTAAGCCTGCTTGGGCGAGAGTAGTACTAGGATTGGTGACCCCCTAGGAAGTCATCGTGTTGCACTCCTTTTTGCGCCCCGAGCGGCCAAAACACTTACTTAAAACTCTCTTTTAAGCTTTTCAATTTTTCCAGCATTATGGCCAACAATAAATATGTCATTAACATATATATAGCAGGAGAATAATGAAATCATCATCTAAAAATTTCTTCATAAAACATACAATGACCAGACATGGTTCTAGGATGGGTGACCCCCTGGGAAGTCCACGTGTTGCACTCCTTTTTGCGCCCCGAGCGGCCAAAACCTCTCCCGTCGACCTCCGAGGCGATGGTTTTGGGCCTCGGAATTTGCCGTGACCGCTACGCAGTCAATCTCGTGGGGCTCGGAGAGAGCTTTCCGGAATGGGGCCGCAATAGCGATTCCGAGTTCGTTCGAGAAAGTCCCGATGGTTTCGGCGCGCGCTTGCCGTGTCCGGTACGCGGTCGGCCTCGTGGGCATCGGAGGGATCCGACAATGGCGATTCCGAGATCGTTCGAGAGGTTTCGGGGCTCCGGTCGTCGATGCGCCGTCCGCGACATGCACAAAGGCGAGGGACGACGCACACAAAACGAGTGCGATCATACCAGCACTAAAGCACCGGATCCCATCAGAACTCCGAAGTTAAGCGTGCTTGGGTCACCCATGGGAAGTCCTCGTGTTGCACTCCTTTTTGCGCCCCGAGCGGCCAAAACACTTACTTAAAACTCTCTTTTAAGCTTTTCAATTTTTCCAGCATTATGGCCAACAATAAATATGTCATTAACATATATATTGCAGGAGAATAATGAAATCATCATCTAAAAATTTCTTCATAAAACATACAATGACCAGACATGGTTCTAGGATGGGTGACCCCCTGGGAAGTCCTCGTGTTGCACTCCTTTTTGCGCCCCGAGCGACCAAAACCTCTCCCGTCGACCTCCGAGGCGATGGTTTTGGGCCTCGGAATTTGCCGTGACCGCTACGCAGTCAGTCTCGTGGGGCTCGGAGAGAGCTTTCCGGAATGGGGCCGCAATAGCGATTCCGAGTTCGTTCGAGAAAGTCCCGATGGTTTCGGCGCGCGCTTGCCGTGTCCGGTACGCGGTCGGCCTCGTGGGCATCGGAGGGATCCGACAATGGCGATTCCGAGATCGTTCGAGAGGTTTCGGGGCTCCGGTCGTCGATGCGCCGTCCGCGACGTGCACAAAGGCGAGGGACGACGCACACAAAACGAGTGCGATCATACCAGCACTAAAGCACCGGATCCCATCAGAACTCCGAAGTTAAGCGTGCTTGGGCGAGAGTAGTACTAGGATTGGTGACCCCCTAGGAAGTCATCGTGTTGCACTCCTTTTTGCGCCCCGAGCGGCCAAAAGACTTACTTAAAACTCTCTTTTAAGCTTTTCAATTTTTCCAGCATTATGGCCAACAATAAATATGTCATTAACATATATATAGCAGGAGAATAATGAAATAATCATCTAAAAATTTCTTCATAAAACATACAATGACCAGACATGGTTCTAGGATGGGTGACCCCCTGGGAAGTCCTCGTGTTGCACTCCTTTTTGCGCCCCGAGCGGCCAAAACCTCTCCCGTCGACCTCCGAGGCAATGGTTTTGGGCCTCGGAATTTGCCGTGACCGCTACGCAGTCAGTCTCGTGGGGCTCGGAGAGAGCTTTCCGGAATGGGGCCGCAATAGCGATTCCGAGTTCGTTCGAGAAAGTCCCGATGGTTTCGGCGCGCGCTTGCCGTGTCCGGTACGCGGTCGGCCTCGTGGGCATCGGAGGGATCCGACAATGGCGATTCCGAGATCGTTCGAGAGGTTTCGGGGCTCCGGTCGTCGATGCGCCGTCCGCGACGTGCACAAAGGCGAGGGACGAAGCACACAAAACGAGTGCGATCATACCAGCACTAAAGCACCGGATCCCATCAGAACTCCGAAGTTAAGCCTGCTTGGGCGAGAGTAGTACTAGGATGGGTGACCCCCTGGGAAGTCCTCGTGTTGCACTCCTTTTTGCGCCCCGAGCGGCCAAAAGACTTACTTAAAACTCTCTTTTAAGCTTTTCAATTTTTCCAGCATTATGGCCAACAATAAATATGTCATTAACATATATATAGCAGGAGAATAATGAAATCATCATCTAAAAATTTCTTCATAAAACATACAATGACCAGACATGGTTCTAGGATGGGTGACCCCCTGGGAAGTCCTCGTGTTGCACTCCTTTTTGCGCCCCGAGCGGCCAAAACCTCTCCGGTCGACCTCCGAGGCGATGGTTTTGGGCCTCGGAATTTGCCGTGACCGCTATGCAGTCAGTCTCGTGGGGCTCGGAGAGAGCTTTCCGGAATGGGGCCGCAATAGCGATTCCGAGTTCGTTCGAGAAAGTCCCGATGGTTTCGGCGCGCGCTTGCCGTGTCCGGTACGCGGTCGGCCTCGTGGGCATCGGAGGGATCCGACAATGGCGATTCCGAGATCGTTCGAGAGGTTTCGGGGCTCCGGTCGTCGATGCGCCGTCCGCGACGTGCACAAAGGCGAGGGACGACGCACACAAAACGAGTGCGATCATACCAGCACTAAAGCACCGGATCCCATCAGAACTCCGAAGTTAAGCGTGCTTGGGTCACCCATGGGAAGTCCTCGTGTTGCACTCCTTTTTGCGCCCCGAGCGGCCAAAACACTTACTTAAAACTCTCTTTTAAGCTTTTCAATTTTTCCAGCATTATGGCCAACAATAAATATGTCATTAACATATATATAGCAGGAGAATAATGAAATCATCATCTAAAAATTTCTTCATAAAACATACAATGACCAGACATGGTTCTAGGATGGGTGACCCCCTGGGAAGTCCTCGTGTTGCACTCC
This sequence comes from Musa acuminata AAA Group, assembly GCF_036884655.1. Lineage (NCBI taxonomy): Eukaryota > Viridiplantae > Streptophyta > Magnoliopsida > Zingiberales > Musaceae > Musa > Musa acuminata. The sequence goes on along the minus strand of NW_027021298.1, from coordinate 20,111 downwards.
TTTTTGCGCCCCGAGCGGCCAAAACCTCTCCCGTCGACCTCCGAGGCGATGGTTCTGGGCCTCGGAATTTGCCGTGACCGCTACGCAGTCAATCTCGTGGGGCTCGGAGAGAGCTTTCCGGAATGGGGCCGCAATAGCGATTCCGAGTTCGTTCGAGAAAGTCCCGATGGTTTCGGCGCGCGCTTGCCGTTTCCGGTACGCGGTCGGCCTCGTGGGCATCGGAGGGATCCGACAATGGCGATTCCGAGATCGTTCGAGAGGTTTCGGGGCTCCGGTCGTCGATGCGCCGTCCGCGACGTGCACAAAGGCGAGGGACGACGCACACAAAACGAGTGCGATCATACCAGCACTAAAGCACCGGATCCCATCAGAACTCCGAAGTTAAGCGTGCTTGGGTCACCCATGGGAAGTCCTCGTGTTGCACTCCTTTTTGCGCCCCGAGCGGCCAAAACACTTACTTAAAACTCTCTTTTAAGCTTTTCAATTTTTCCAGCATTATGGCCAACAATAAATATGTCATTAACATATATATTGCAGGAGAATAATGAAATCATCATCTAAAAATTTCTTCATAAAACATACAATGACCAGACATTGTTCTAGGATGGGTGACCCCCTGGGAAGTCCTCGTGTTGCACTCCTTTTTGCGCCCCGAGCAGCCAAAACCTCTCCCGTCGACCTCCGAGGCGATGGTTTTGGGCCTCGGAATTTGCCGTGACCGCTACGCAGTCAGTCTCGTGGGGCTCGGAGAGAGCTTCCGGAATGGGGCCGCAATAGCGATTCCGAGTTCGTTCGAGAAAGTCCCGATGGTTTCGGCGCGCGCTTGCCGTGTCCGCTACGTGGTCGGCCTCGTGGGCATCGGAGGGATCCGACAATGGCGATTCCGAGATCGTTCGAGAGGTTTCGGGGCTCCGGTCGTCGATGCGCCGTCCGCGACGTGCACAAAGGCGAGGGACGACGCACACAAAACGAGTGCGATCATACCAGCACTAAAGCACCGGATCCCATCAGAACTCCGAAGTTAAGCCTGCTTGGGCGAGAGTAGTACTAGGATGGGTGACCCCTTGGTAAGTCCTCGTGTTGCACTCCTTTTTGCGCCCCGAGCGGCCAAAAGACTTACTTAAAACTCTCTTTTAAGCTTTTCAATTTTTCCAGCATTATGGCCAACAATAAATATGTCATTAACATATATATAGCAGGAGAATAATGAAATCATCATCTAAAAATTTCTTCATAAAACATACAATGACCAGACATGGTTCTAGGATGGGTGACCCCCTGGGAAGTCCTCGTGTTGCACTCCTTTTTGCGCCCCGAGCGGCCAAAACCTCTCCCGTCGACCTCCGAGGCGATGGTTTTGGGCCTCGGAATTTGCCGTGACCGCTATGCAGTCAGTCTCGTGGGGCTCGGAGAGAGCTTTCCGGAATGGGGCCGCAATAGCGATTCCGAGTTCGTTCGAGAAAGTCCCGATGGTTTCGGCGCGCGCTTGCCGTGTCCGGTACGCGGTCGGCCTCGTGGGCATCGGAGGGATCCGACAATGGCGATTCCGAGATCGTTCGAGAGGTTTCGGGGCTCCGGTCGTCGATGCGCCGTCCGCGACGTGCACAAAGGCGAGGGACGACGCACACAAAACGAGTGCGATCATACCAGCACTAAAGCACCGGATCCCATCAGAACTCCGAAGTTAAGCGTGCTTGGGTCACCCATGGGAAGTCCTCGTGTTGCACTCCTTTTTGCGCCCCGAGCGGCCAAAACACTTACTTAAAACTCTCTTTTAAGCTTTTCAATTTTTCCAGCATTATGGCCAACAATAAATATGTCATTAACATATATATTGCAGGAGAATAATGAAATCATCATCTAAAAATTTCTTCATAAAACATACAATGACCAGACATGGTTCTAGGATGGGTGACCCCCTGGGAAGTCCTCGTGTTGCACTCCTTTTTGCGCCCCGAGCGACCAAAACCTCTCCCGTCGACCTCCGAGGCGATGGTTTTGGGCCTCGGAATTTGCCGTGACCGCTACGCAGTCAGTCTCGTGGGGCTCGGAGAGAGCTTTCCGGAATGGGGCCGCAATAGCGATTCCGAGTTCGTTCGAGAAAGTCCCGATGGTTTCGGCGCGCGCTTGCCGTGTCCGGTACGCGGTCGGCCTCGTGGGCATCGGAGGGATCCGACAATGGCGATTCCGAGATCGTTCGAGAGGTTTCGGGGCTCCGGTCGTCGATGCGCCGTCCGCGACGTGCACAAAGGCGAGGGACGACGCACACAAAACGAGTGCGATCATACCAGCACTAAAGCACCGGATCCCATCAGAACTCCGAAGTTAAGCCTGCTTGGGCGAGAGTAGTACTAGGATTGGTGACCCCCTAGGAAGTCATCGTGTTGCACTCCTTTTTGCGCCCCGAGCGGCCAAAACACTTACTTAAAACTCTCTTTTAAGCTTTTCAATTTTTCCAGCATTATGGCCAACAATAAATATGTCATTAACATATATATAGCAGGAGAATAATGAAATCATCATCTAAAAATTTCTTCATAAAACATACAATGACCAGACATGGTTCTAGGATGGGTGACCCCCTGGGAAGTCCTCGTGTTGCACTCCTTTTTGCGCCCCGAGCGGCCAAAACCTCTCCCGTCGACCTCCGAGGCGATGGTTTTGGGCCTCGGAATTTGCCGTGACCGCTACGCAGTCAATCTCGTGGGGCTCGGAGAGAGCTTTCCGGAATGGGGCCGCAATAGCGATTCCGAGTTCGTTCGAGAAAGTCCCGATGGTTTCGGCGCGCGCTTGCCGTGTCCGGTACGCGGTCGGCCTCGTGGGCATCGGAGGGATCCGACAATGGCGATTCCGAGATCGTTCGAGAGGTTTCGGGGCTCCGGTCGTCGATGCGCCGTCCGCGACGTGCACAAAGGCGAGGGACGACGCACACAAAACGAGTGCGATCATACCAGCACTAAAGCACCGGATCCCATCAGAACTCCGAAGTTAAGCGTGCTTGGGTCACCCATGGGAAGTCCTCGTGTTGCACTCCTTTTTGCGCCCCGAGCGGCCAAAACACTTACTTAAAACTCTCTTTTAAGCTTTTCAATTTTTCCAGCATTATGGCCAACAATAAATATGTCATTAACATATATATTGCAGGAGAATAATGAAATCATCATCTAAAAATTTCTTCATAAAACATACAATGACCAGACATGGTTCTAGGATGGGTGACCCCCTGGGAAGTCCTCGTGTTGCACTCCTTTTTGCGCCCCGAGCGACCAAAACCTCTCCCATCGACCTCCGAGGCGATGGTTTTGGGCCTCGGAATTTGCCGTGACCGCTACGCAGTCAGTCTCGTGGGGCTCGGAGAGAGCTTTCCGGAATGGGGCCGCAATAGCGATTCCGAGTTCGTTCAAGAAAGTCCCGATGGTTTCGGCGCGCGCTTGCCGTGTCCGGTACGCGGTCGGCCTCGTGGGCATCGGAGGGATCCGACAATGGCGATTCCGAGATCGTTCGAGAGGTTTCGGGGCTCCGGTCGTCGATGCGCCGTCCGCGACGTGCACAAAGGCGAGGGACGACGCACACAAAACGAGTGCGATCATACCAGCACTAAAGCACCGGATCCCATCAGAACTCCGAAGTTAAGCCTGCTTGGGCGAGAGTAGTACTAGGATTGGTGACCCCCTAGGAAGTCATCGTGTTGCACTCCTTTTTGCGCCCCGAGCGGCCAAAACACTTACTTAAAACTCTCTTTTAAGCTTTTCAATTTTTCCAGCATTATGGCCAACAATAAATATGTCATTAACATATATATAGCAGGAGAATAATGAAATCATCATCTAAAAATTTCTTCATAAAACATACAATGACCAGACATGGTTCTAGGATGGGTGACCCCCTGGGAAGTCCTCGTGTTGCACTCCTTTTTGCGCCCCGAGCGGCCAAAACCTCTCCCGTCGACCTCCGAGGCGATGGTTTTGGGCCTCGGAATTTGCCGTGACCGCTACGCAGTCAATCTCGTGGGGCTCGGAGAGAGCTTTCCGGAATGGGGCCGCAATAGCGATTCCGAGTTCGTTCGAGAAAGTCCCGATGGTTTCGGCGCGCGCTTGCCGTGTCCGGTACGCGGTCGGCCTCGTGGGCATCGGAGGGATCCGACAATGGCGATTCCGAGATCGTTCGAGAGGTTTCGGGGCTCCGGTCGTCGATGCGCCGTCCGCGACGTGCACAAAGGCGAGGGACGACGCACACAAAACGAGTGCGATCATACCAGCACTAAAGCACCGGATCCCATCAGAACTCCGAAGTTAAGCGTGCTTGGGCGAGAGTAGTACTAGGATTGGTGACCCCCTAGGAAGTCATCGTGTTGCACTCCTTTTTGCGCCCCGAGCGGCCAAAAGACTTACTTAAAACTCTCTTTTAAGCTTTTCAATTTTTCCAGCATTATGGCCAACAATAAATATGTCATTAACATATATATAGCAGGAGAATAATGAAATAATCATCTAAAAATTTCGTCATAAAACATACAATGACCAGACATGGTTCTAGGATGGGTGACCCCCTGGGAAGTCCTCGTGTTGCACTCCTTTTTGCGCCCCGAGCGGCCAAAACCTCTCCCGTCGACCTCCGAGGCGATGGTTTTGGGCCTCGGAATTTGCCGTGACCACTACGCAGTCAGTCTCGTGGGGCTCGGATAGAGCTTTCCGGAATGGGGCCGCAATAGCGATTCCGAGTTCGTTCGAGAAAGTCCCGATGGTTTCGGCGCGCGCTTGCCGTGTCCGGTACGCGGTCGGCCTCGTGGGCATCGGAGGGATCCGACAATGGCGATTCCGAGATCGTTCGAGAGGTTTCGGGGCTCCGGTCGTCGATGCGCCGTCCGCGACGTGCACAAAGGCGAGGGACGACGCACACAAAACGAGTGCGATCATACCAGCACTAAAGCACCGGATCCCATCAGAACTCCGAAGTTAAGCCTGCTTGGGCGAGAGTAGTACTAGGATGGGTGACCCCCTGGGAAGTCCTTGTGTTGCACTCCTTTTTGCGCCCCGAGCGGCCAAAAGACTTACTTAAAACTCTCTTTTAAGCTTTTCAATTTTTCCAGCATTATGGCCAACAATAAATATGTCATTAACATATATATAGCAGGAGAATAATGAAATCATCATCTAAAAATTTCTTCATAAAACATACAATGACCAGACATGGTTCTAGGATGGGTGACCCCCTGGGAAGTCCTCGTGTTGCACTCCTTTTTGCGCCCCGAGCGGCCAAAACCTCTCCCGTCGACCTCCGAGGCGATGGTTTTGGGCCTCGGAATTTGCCGTGACCGCTACGCAGTCAGTCTCGTGGGGCTCGGAGAGAGCTTTCCGGAATGGGGCCGCAATAGCGATTCCGAGTTCGTTCGAGAAAGTCCCGATGGTTTCGGCGCACGCTTGCCGTGTCCGGTACGCGGTCGGCCTCGTGGGCATCGGAGGGATCCGACAATGGCGATTCCGAGATCGTTCGAGAGGTTTCGGGGCTCCGGTCGTCGATGCGCCGTCCGCGATGTGAACAAAGGCGAGGGACGACGCACACAAAACGAGTGCGATCATACCAGCACTAAAGCACCGGATCCCATCAGAACTCCGAAGTTAAGCCTGCTTGGGCGAGAGTAGTACTAGGATGGGTGACCCCCTGGGAAGTCCTCGTGTTGCACTCCTTTTCGCGCCCCGAGCGGCCAAAAGACTTACTTAAAACTCTCTTTTAAGCTTTTCAATTTTTCCAGCATTATGGCCAACAATAAATATGTCATTAACATATATATAGCAGGAGAATAATGAAATCATCATCTAAAAATTTCTTCATAAAACATACAATGACCAGACATGGTTCTAGGATGGGTGACCCCCTGGGAAGTCCTCGTGTTGCACTCCTTTTTGCGCCCCGAGCGGCCAAAACCTCTCCCGTCGACCTCCGAGGCGATGGTTTTGGGCCTCGGAATTTGCCGTGACCGCTACATAGTCAGTCTCGTGGGGCTCGGAGAGAGCTTTCCGGAATGGGGCCGCAATAGCGATTCCGAGTTCGTTCGAGAAAGTCCCGATGGTTTCGGCGCGCGCTTGCCGTGTCCGGTACGCGGTCGGCCTCGTGGGCATCGGAGGGATCCGACAATGGCGATTCCGAGATCGTTCGAGAGGTTTCGGGGCTCCGGTCGTCGATGCGCCGTCCGCGACGTGCACAAAGGCGAGGGACGACGCACACAAAACGAGTGCGCTCATACCAGCACTAAAGCACCGGATCCCATCAGAACTCCGAAGTTAAGCCTGCTTGGGCTAGAGTAGTACTAGGATGGGTGACCCCCTGGGAAGTCCTCGTGTTGCACTCCTTTTTGCGCCCCGAGCGGCCAAAAGACTTACTTAAAACTCTCTTTTAAGCTTTTCAATTTTTCCAGCATTATGGCCAACAATAAATATGTCATGAACATATATATAGCATGAGAATAATGAAATCATCATCTAAAAATTTCTTCATAAAACATACAATGACCAGACATGGTTCTAGGATGGGTGACCCCCTGGGAAGTCCTCGTGTTGCACTCCTTTTTGCGCCTCGAGCGGCCAAAACCTCTCCCGTCGACCTCCGAGGCGATGGTTTTGGGCCTCGGAATTTGCCGTGACCACTACGCAGTCAGTCTCGTGGGGCTCGGAGAGAGCTTTCCGGAATGGGGCCGCAATAGCGATTCCGAGTTCGTTCGAGAAAGTCCCGATGGTTTCGGCGCGCGCTTGCCGTGTCCGGTACGCGGTCGGCCTCGTGGGCATCGGAGGGATCCGACAATGGCGATTCCGAGAACGTTCGAGAGGTTTCGGGGCTCCGGTCGTCGATGCGCCGTCCACGACGTGCACAAAGGCGAGGGACGATGCACACAAAACGAGTGCGATCATACCAGCACCGGATCACATCAGAATTCCGAAGTTAAGCGTGCTTGGGTCACCCGTGGGAAGTCCTCGTGTTGCACTCCTTTTTGCGCCCCGAGCGGCCAAAAGACTTACTCAAAACTATCTTTTAAGCTTTTCAATTTTTCCAGCATTATGGCCAACAATAAATATGTCATTAACATATATATAGCAGGAGAATAATGAAATCATCATCTAAAAATTTCTTCATAAAACATACAATGACCAGACATGGTTCTAGGATGGGTGACCCCCAGGGAAGTCCTCGTGTTGCACTCCTTTTTGCGCCCCGAGCAGCCAAAACCTCTCCCGTCGACCTCCGAGGCGATGGTTTTGGGCCTCAGAATTTGCCGTGACCGCTACGCTGTCAGTCTCGTGGGGCTCGGAGAGAGCTTTCCGGAATGGGGCCCCAATAGCGATTCCGAGTTCGTTCGAGAAAGTCCCGATGGTTTCGGCGCGCGCTTGCCGTGTCCGGTACGCGGTCGGCCTCGTGGGCATTGGAGGGATCCGACAATGGCGATTCCGAGATCGTTCGAGAGGTTTCGGGGCTCCGGTCGTCGATGCGCCGTCCGCGACGTGCACAAAGGCGAGGGACGACGCACACAAAACGAGTGCGATCATACCAGCACTAAAGCACCGGATCCCATCAGAACTCCGAAGTTAAGCCTGCTTGGGCGAGAGTAGTACTAGGATTGGTGACCCCCCGGGAAGTCCTCGTGTTGCACTCCTTTTTGCACCCCGAGCGGCCAAAAGACTTACTTAAAACTCTCTTTTAAGCTTTTCAATTTTTCCAGCATTATGGCCAACAATAAATATGTCATTAACATATATATAGCAGGAGAATAATGAAATCATCATCTAAAAATTTCTTCATAAAACATACAATGACCAGACATGGTTCTAGGATGGGTGACCCCCTGGGAAGTCCACGTGTTGCACTCCTTTTTGCGCCCCGAGCGGCCAAAACCTCTCCCGTCGACCTCCGAGGCGATGGTTTTGGGCCTCGGAATTTGCCGTGACCGCTACGCAGTCAGTCTCGTGGGGCTCGGAGAGAGCTTTCCGGAATGGGGCCGCAATAGCGATTCCGAGTTCGTTCGAGAAAGTCCCGATGGTTTCGGCGCGCGCTTGCCGTGTCCGGTACGCGGTCGGCCTCGTGGGCATCGGAGGGATCCGACAATGGCGATTCCGAGATCGTTCGAGAGGTTTCGGGGCTCCGGTCGTCGATGCGCCGTCCGCGATGTGAACAAAGGCGAGGGACGACGCACACAAAACGAGTGCGATCATACCAGCACTAAAGCACCGGATCCCATCAGAACTCTGAAGTTAAGCCTGCTTGGGCGAGAGTAGTACTAGGATGGGTGACCCCCTGGGAAGTCCTCGTGTTGCACTCCTTTTCGCGCCCCGAGCGGCCAAAAGACTTACTTAAAACTCTCTTTTAAGCTTTTCAATTTTTCCAGCATTATGGCCAACAATAAATATGTCATTAACATATATATAGCAGGAGAATAATGAAATCATCATCTAAAAATTTCTTCATAAAACATACAATGACCAGACATGGTTCTAGGATGGGTGACCCCCTGGGAAGTCCTCGTGTTGCACTCCTTTTTGCGCCCCGAGCGGCCAAAACCTCTCCCGTCGACCTCCGAGGCGATGGTTTTGGGCCTCGGAATTTGCCGTGACCGCTACATAGTCAGTCTCGTGGGGCTCGGAGAGAGCTTTCCGGAATGGGGCCGCAATAGCGATTCCGAGATCGTTCGAGAAAGTCCCGATGGTTTCGGCGCGCGCTTGCCGTGTCCGGTACGCGGTCGGCCTCGTGGGCATCGGAGGGATCCGACAATGGCGATTCCGAGATCGTTCGAGAGGTTTCGGGGCTCCGGTCGTCGATGCGCCGTCCGCGACGTGCACAAAGGCGAGGGACGACGCATACAAAATGAGTGCGATCATACCAGCACTAAAGCACCGGATCCCATCAGAACTCTGAAGTTAAGCCTGCTTGGGCGAGAGTAGTACTAGGATGGGTGACCCCCTGGGTAGTCCTTGTGTTGCACTCCTTTTTGCGCCCCGAGCGGCCAAAAGACTTACTTAAAACTCTCTTTTAAGCTTTTCAATTTTTCCAGCATTATGGCCAACAATAAATATGTCATTAACATATATATAGCAGGAGAATAATGAAATCATCATCTAAAAATTTCTTCATAAAACATACAATGACCAGACATGGTTCTAGGATGGGTGACCCCCTGGGAAGTCCTCGTGTTGCACTCCTTTTTGCGCCCCGAACGGCCAAAACCTCTCCCGTCGACCTCCGAGGCGATGGTTTTGGGCCTCGGAATTTGCCGTGACCGCTACGCAGTCAGTCTCGTGGGGCTCGGAGAGAGCTTTCCGGAATGGGGCCGCAATAGCGATTCCGAGTTCGTTCGAGAAAGTCCCGATGGTTTCGGCGCGCGCTTGCCGTGTCCGGTACGTGGTCGGCCTCGTGGGCATCGGAGGGATCCGACAATGGCGATTCCGAGATCGTTCGAGAGGTTTCGGGGCTCCGGTCGTCGATGCGCCGTCCGCGATGTGAACAAAGGCGAGGGACGACGCACACAAAACGAGTGCGATCATACCAGCACTAAAGCACCGGATCCCATCAGAACTCCGAAGTTAAGCCTGCTTGGGCGAGAGTAGTACTAGGATGGGTGACCCCCTGGGAAGTCCTCGTGTTGCACTCCTTTTCGCGCCCCGAGCGGCCAAAAGACTTACTTAAAACTCTCTTTTAAGCTTTTCAATTTTTCCAGCATTATGGCCAACAATAAATATGTCATTAACATATATATAGCAGGAGAATAATGAAATCATCATCTAAAAATTTCTTCATAAAACATACAATGACCAGACATGGTTCTAGGATGGGTGACCCCCTGGGAAGTCCTCGTGTTGCACTCCTTTTTGCGCCCCGAGCGGCCAAAACCTCTCCCGTCGACCTCCGAGGCGATGGTTTTGGGCCTCGGAATTTGCCGTGACCGCTACGTAGTCAGTCTCGTGGGGCTCGGAGAGAGCTTTCCGGAATGGGGCCGCAATAGCGATTCCGAGTTCGTTCGAGAAAGTCCCGATGGTTTCGGCGCGCGCTTGCCGTGTCCGGTACGCGGTCGGCCTCGTGGGCATCGGAGGGATCCGACAATGGCGATTCCGAGATCGTTCGAGAGGTTTCGGGGCTCCGGTCGTCGATGCGCCGTCCGCGACGTGCACAAAGGCGAGGGACGACGCACACAAAACGAGTGCGCTCATACCAGCACTAAAGCACCGGATCCCATCAGAACTCCGAAGTTAAGCCTGCTTGGGCTAGAGTAGTACTAGGATGGGTGACCCCCTGGGAAGTCCTCGTGTTGCACTCCTTTTTGCGCCCCGAGGGCCAAAAGACTTACTTAAAACTCTCTTTTAAGCTTTTCAATTTTTCCAGAATTATGGCCAACAATAAATATGTCATGAACATATATATAGCATGAGAATAATGAAATCATCATCTAAAAATTTCTTCATAAAACATACAATGACCAGACATGGTTCTAGGATGGGTGACCCCCTGGGAAGTCCTCGTGTTGCACTCCTTTTTGCGCCTCGAGCGGCCAAAACCTCTCCCGTCGACCTCCGAGGCGATGGTTTTGGGCCTCGGAATTTGCCGTGACCGCTACGCAGTCAGTCTCGTGGGGCTCGGAGAGAGCTTTCCGAAATGGGGCCGCAATAGCGATTCCGAGTTCGTTCGAGAAAGTCCCGATGGTTTCGGTGCGCGCTTGCCGTGTCCGGTACGCGGTCGGCCTCGTGGGCATCGGAGGGATCCGACAATGGCGATTCCGAGATCGTTCAAGAGGTTTCGGGGCTCCGGTCGTCGATGCGCCGTCCGCGACGTGCACAAAGGCGAGGGACAATGCACACAAAACGAGTGCGATCATACCAGCACCGGATCACATCAGAACTCCGAAGTTAAGCGTGCTTGGGTCACCCGTGGGAAGTCCTCGTGTTGCACTCCTTTTTGCGCCCCGAGCGGCCAAAAGACTTACTTAAAACTATCTTTTAAGCTTTTCAATTTTTCCAGCCTTATGGCCAACAATAAATATGTCATTAACATATATATAGCAGGAGAATAATGAAATCATCATCTAAAAATTTCTTCATAAAACATACAATGACCAGACATGGTTCTAGGATGGGTGAACCCCAGGGAAGTCCTCGTGTTGCACTCCTTTTTGCGCCCCGAGCAGCCAAAACCTCTCCCGTCGACCTCCGAGGCGATGGTTTTGGGCCTCGGAATTTGCCGTGACCGCTACACAGTCAGTCTCGTGGGGCTCGGAGAGAGCTTTCCGGAATGGGGCCGCAATAGCGATTCCGAGTTCGTTCGAGAAAGTCCCGATGGTTTCGGCGCGCGCTTGCCGTGTCCGGTACGCGGTCGGCCTCGAGGGCATCGGAGGGATCCGACAATGGCGATTCCGAGATCGTTCGAGAGGTTTCGGGGCTCCGGTCGTCGATGCGCCGTCCGCGACGTGCACAAAGGCGAGGGACGACGCACACAAAACGAGTGCGCTCATACCAGCACTAAAGCACCGGATCCCATCAGAACTCCGAAGTTAAGCCTGCTTGGGCTAGAGTAGTACTAGGATGGGTGACCCCCTGGGAAGTCCTCGTGTTGCACTCCTTTTTGCACCCCGAGCGGCCAAAAGACTTACTTAAAACTCTCTTTTAAGCTTTTCAATTTTTCCAGAATTATGGCCAACAATAAATATGTCATGAACATATATATAGCATGAGAATAATGAAATCATCATCTAAAAATTTCTTCATAAAACATACAATGACCAGACATGGTTCTAGGATGGGTGACCCCTTGGGAAGTCCTCGTGTTGCACTCCTTTTTGCGCCTCGAGCGGCCAAAACCTCTCCCGTCGACCTCCGAGGCGATGGTTTTGGGCCTCGGAATTTGCCGTGACCGCTACGCAGTCAGTCTCGTGGGGCTCGGAGAGAGCTTTCCGGAATGGGGCCGCAATAGCGATTCCGAGTTCGTTCGAGAAAGTCCCGATGGTTTCGGCGCGCGCTTGCCGTGTCCGGTACGCGGTCGGCCTCGTGGGCATCGGAGGGATCCGACAATGGCGATTCCGAGATCGTTCAAGAGGTTTCGGGGCTCCGGTCGTCGATGCGCCGTCCGCGACGTGCACAAAGGCGAGGGACGATGCACACAAAACGAGTGCGATCATACCAGCACCGGATCACATCAGAACTCCGAAGTTAAGCGTGCTTGGGTCACCCGTGGGAAGTCCTCGTGTTGCACTCCTTTTTGCGCCCCGAGCGGCCAAAAGACTTACTTAAAACTATCTTTTAAGCTTTTCAATTTTTCCAGCCTTATGGCCAACAATAAATATGTCATTAACATATATATAGCCGGAGAATAATGAAATCATCATCTAAAAATTTCTTCATAAAACATACAATGACCAGACATGGTTCTAGGATGGGTGACCCCCAGGGAAGTCCTCGTGTTGCACTCCTTTTTGCGCCCCGAGCAGCCAAAACCTCTCCCGTCGACCTCCGAGGCGATGGTTTTGGGCCTCGGAATTTGCCGTGACCGCTACGCAGTCAGTCTCGTGGGGCTCGGAGAGAGCTTTCCGGAATGGGGCCGCAATAGCGATTCCGAGTTCGTTCGAGAAAGTCCCGATGGTTTCGGCGCGCGCTTGCCGTGTCCGGTACGCGGTCGGCCTCGTGGGCATCGGAGGGATCCGACAATGGCGATTCCGAGATCGTTCGAGAGTTTTCGGGGCTCCGGTCGTCGATGCGCCGTCCGCGACGTGCACAAAGGCGAGGGACGACGCATACAAAATGAGTGCGATCATACCAGCACTAAAGCACCGGATCCCATCAGAACTCCGAAGTTAAGCCTGCTTGGGCGAGAGTAGTACTAGGATGGGTGACCCCCTGGGAAGTCCTTGTGTTGCACTCCTTTATGCGCCCCGAGCGGCCAAAAGACTTACTTAAAACTCTCTTTTAAGCTTTTCAATTTTTCCAGCATTATGGCCAACAATAAATATGTCATTAACATATATATAGCAGGAGAATAATGAAATCATCATCTAAAAATTTCTTCATAAAACATACAATGACCAGACATGGTTCTAGGATGGGTGACCCCCTGGGAAGTCCTCGTGTTGCACTCCTTTTTGTGCCCCGAGCGGCCAAAACCTCTCCCGTCGACCTCCGAGGCGATGGTTTTGGGCCTCGAAATTTGCCGTGACCGCTACGCAGTCAGTCTCGTGGGGCTCGGAGAGAGCTTTCCGGAATGGGGCCGCAATAGCGATTCCGAGTTCGTTCGAGAAAGTCCCGATGGTTTCGGCGCGCGCTTGCCGTGTCCGGTACGCGGTCGGCCTCGTGGGCATCGGAGGGATCCGACAATGGCGATTCCGAGATCGTTCGAGAGGTTTCGGGGCTCCGGTCGTCGATGCGCCGTCCGCGACGTGCACAAAGGCGAGGGACGATGCACACAAAACGAGTGCGATCATACCAGCACCGGATCACATCAGAACTCCGAAGTTAAGCGTGCTTGGGTCACCCGTGGGAAGTCCTCGTGTTGCACTCCTTTTTGCGCCCCGAGCGGCCAAAAGACTTACTCAAAACTATCTTTTAAGCTTTTCAATTTTTCCAGCATTATGGCCAACAATAAATATGTCATTAACATATATATAGCAGGAGAATAATGAAATCATCATCTAAAAATTTCTTCATAAAACATACAATGACCAGACATGGTTCTAGGATGGGTGACCCCCAGGGAAGTCCTCGTGTTGCACTCCTTTTTGCGCCCCGAGCAGCCAAAACCTCTCCCGTCGACCTCCGAGGCGATGGTTTTGGGCCTCGGAATTTGCCGTGACCGCTACGCTGTCAGTCTCGTGGGGCTCGGAGAGAGCTTTCCGGAATGGGGCCGCAATAAAGATTCCGTGTTCGTTCGAGAAAGTCCCGATGGTTTCGGCGCGCGCTTGCCGTGTCCGGTACGCGGTCGGCCTCGTGGGCATCGGAGGGATCCGACAATGGCGATTCCGAGATCGTTCGAGAGGTTTCGGGGCTCCGGTCGTCGATGCGCCGTCCGCGACGTGAACAAAGGCGAGGGACGACGCACACAAAACGAGTGCGATCATACCAGCACTAAAGCACCGGATCCCATCAGAACTCCGAAGTTAAGCCTGCTTGGGCGAGAGTAGTACTAGGATGGGTGACCCCCTGGGAAGTCCTTGTGTTGCACTCCTTTTTGCGCCCCGAGCGGCCAAAAGACTTACTTAAAACTCTCTTTTAAGCTTTTCAATTTTTCCAGCATTATGGCCAACAATAAATATGTCATTAACATATATATAGCAGGAGAATAATGAAATCATCATCTAAAAATTTCTTCATAAAACATACAATGACCAGACATGGTTCTAGGATGGGTGACCCCCTGGGAAGTCCTCGTGTTGCACTCCTTTTTGTGCCCCGAGCGGCCAAAACCTCTCCCGTCGACCTCCGAGGCGATGGTTTTGGGCCTCGGAATTTGCCATGACCGCTACGCAGTCAGTCTCGTGGGGCTCGGAGAGAGCTTTCCGGAATGGGGCCGCAATAGCGATTCCGAGTTCGTTCGAGAAAGTCCCGATGGTTTCGGCGCGCGCTTGCCGTGTCCGGTACGCGGTCGGCCTCGTGGGCATCGGAGGGATCCGACAATGGCGATTCCGAGATCGTTCGAGAGGTTTCGGGGCTCCGGTCGTCGATGCGCCGTCCGCGACGTGCACAAAGGCGAGGGACGACGCACACAAAACGAGTGCGATCATACCAGCACTAAAGCACCGGATCCCATCAGAACTCCGAAGTTAAGCCTGCTTGGGCGAGAGTAGTACTAGGATGGGTGACCCCCTGGGAAGTCCTCGTGTTGCACTCCTTTTTGCGCCCCGAGCGGCCAAAAGACTTACTTAAAACTCTCTTTTAAGCTTTTCAATTTTTCCAGCATTATGGCCAACAATAAATATGTCATTAACATATATATAGCAGGAGAATAATGAAATCATCATCTAAAAATTTTTTCATAAAACATACAATGACCAGACATGGTTCTAAGATGGGTGACCCCCTGGGAAGTCCTCGTGTTTTACTCCTTTTTGCGCCCCGAGCGGCCAAAACCTCTCCCGTCGACCTCCGAGGCGATGGTTTTGGGCCTCGGAATTTGCCGTGACCGCTAAGCAGTCAGTCTCGTAGGGCTCGGAGAGAGCTTTCCGGAATGGAGCCGCAATAGCGATTCCGAGTTCATTCGAGAAAGTCCCGATGGTTTCGGCGCGCGCTTGCCGTGTCCGGTACGCGGTCGGCCTCGTGGGCATCGGAGGGATCCGACAATGGCCATTCCGAGATCGTTCGAGAGGTTTCGGGGCTCCGGTCGTCGATGCGCCGTCCGCGACGTGCACAAAGGCGAGGGACGACGCACACAAAACGAGTGCGATCATACCAGCACCGGATCACATCAGAACTCCGAAGTTAAGCGTGCTTGGGTCACCCATGGGAAGTCCCCGTGTTGCACTCCTTTTTGCGCCCCGAGCGGCCAAAAGACTTACTTAAAACTATCTTTTAAGCTTTTCAATTTTTCCAGCATTATGGCCAACAATAAATATGTCATTAACATATATATAGCAGGAGAATAATGAAATCATCATCTAAAAATTTCTTCATAAAACATACAATGACCAGACATGGTTCTAGGATGGGTGACCCCCTGGGAAGTCCTCGTGTTGCACTCCTTTTTGCGCCCCGAGCAGCCAAAACCTCTCCCGTCGACCTCCGAGGCGATGGTTTTGGGCCTCGGAATTTGCCGTGACCGCTACGCTGTCAGTCTCGTGGGGCTCGGAGAGAGCTTTCCGGAATGGGGCCGCAATAGCGATTCCGAGTTCGTTCGAGAAAGTCCCGATGGTTTCGGCGGGCGCTTGCCGTGTCCGGTACGCGGTCGGCCTCGTGGGCATCGGAGGGATCCGACAATGGCGATTCCGAGATCGTTCGAGAGGTTTCGGGGCTCCGGTCGTCGATGCGCCGTCCGCGACGTGAACAAAGGCGAGGGATGACGCACACAAAACGAGTGCGATCATACCAGCACTAAAGCACCGGATCCCATCAGAACTCCGAAGTTAAGCCTGCTTGGGCGAGAGTAGTACTAGGATGGGTGACCCCCTGGGAAGTCCTTGTGTTGCACTCCTTTTTGCGCCCCGAGCGGCCAAAAGACTTACTTAAAACTCTCTTTTAAGCTTTTCAATTTTTCCAGCATTATGGCCAACAATAAATATGTCATTAACATATATATAGCAGGAGAATAATGAAATCATCATCTAAAAATTTCTTCATAAAACATACAATGACCAGACATGGTTCTAGGATGGGTGACCCCCTGGGAAGTCCTCGTGTTGCACTCCTTTTTGTGCCCCGAGCAGCCAAAACCTCTCCCGTCGACCTCCGAGGCGATGGTTTTGGGCCTCGGAATTTGCCATGACCGCTACGCAGTCAGTCTCGTGGGGCTCGGAGAGAGCTTTCCGGAATGGGGCCGCAATAGCGATTCCGAGTTCGTTCGAGAAAGTCCCGATGGTTTCGGCGCGCGCTTGCCGTGTCCGGTACGCGGTCGGCCTCGTGGGCATCGGAGGGATCCGACAATGGCGATTCCGAGATCGTTCGAGAGGTTTCGGGGCTCCGGTCGTCGATGCGCCGTCCGCGACGTGCACAAAGGCGAGGGACGACGCACACAAAACGAGTGCGATCATACCAGCACTAAAGCATCGGATCCCATCAGAACTCCGAAGTTAAGCCTGCTTGGGCGAGAGTAGTACTAGGATGGGTGACCCCCTGGGAAGTCCTCGTGTTGCACTCCTTTTTGCGCCCCGAGCGGCCAAAAGACTTACTTAAAACTCTCTTTTAAGCTTTTCAATTTTTCCAGCATTATGGCCAACAATAAATATGTCATTAACATATATATAGCAGGAGAATAATGAAATCATCATCTAAAAATTTTTTCATAAAACATACAATGACCAGACATGGTTCTAAGATGGGTGACCCCCTGGGAAGTCCTCGTGTTTTACTCCTTTTTGCGCCCCGAGCGGCCAAAACCTCTCCCGTCGACCTCCGAGGCGATGGTTTTGGGCCTCAGAATTTGCCGTGACCGCTACGCAGTCAGTCTCGTGGGGCTCGGAGAGAGCTTTCCGGAATGGGGCCGCAATAGCGATTCCGAGTTCGTTCGAGAAAGTCCCGATGGTTTCGGCGGGCGCTTGCCGTGTCCGGTACGCGGTCGGCCTCGTGGGCATCGGAGGGATCCGACAATGGCGATTCCGAGATCGTTCGAGAGGTTTCGGGGCTCCGGTCGTCGATGCGCCGTCCGCGACGTGCACAAAGGCGAGGGACGACGCACACAAAACAAGTGCGATCATACCAGCACTAAAGCCCCGGATCCCATCAGAACTCCGAAGTTAATCGTGCTTGGGCGAGAGTAGTACAAGGATTGGTGACCCCCTGGGAAGTCCTCGTGTTGCACTCCTTTTTGCGCCCCGAGCGGCCAAAACCTCTCCCGTCAACCTCCGAGGCGATGGTTTTGGGCCTCGGAATTTGCCGTGACCGCTACGTAGTCAGTCTCGTGGGGCTCGGAGAGAGCTTTCCGGAATGGGGCCGCAATAGCGATTCCGAGTTCGTTCGAGAAAGTCCCGATGGTTTCGGCGCGCGCTTGCCGTGTCCGGTACACGGTCGGCCTCGTGGGCATCGGAGGGATCCGACAATGGCGATTCCGAGATCGTTCGAGAGGTTTCGGGGCTCCGGTCGTCGATGCGCCGTCCGCGACGTGCACAAAGGCGAGGGACGACGCACACAAAACGAGTGCGCTCATACCAGCACTAAAGCACCGGATCCCATCAGAACTCCGAAGTTAAGCCTGCTTGGGCTAGAGTAGTACTAGGATGGGTGACCCCCTGGGAAGTCCTCGTGTTGCACTCCTTTTTGCGCCCCGAGCGGCCAAAAGACTTACTTAAAACTCTCTTTTAAGCTTTTCAATTTTTCCAGCATTATGGCCAACAATAAATATGTCATGAACATATATATAGCATGAGAATAATGAAATCATCATCTAAAAATTTCTTCATAAAACATACAATGACCAGACATGGTTCTAGGATGGGTGACCCCCTGGGAAGTCCTCGTGTTGCACTCCTTTTTGCGCCTCGAGCGGCCAAAACCTCTCCCGTCGACCTCCGAGGCGATGGTTTTGGGCCTCGGAATTTGCCGTGACCGCTACGCAGTCAGTCTCGTGGGGCTCGGAGAGTGCTTTCCGGAATGGGGCCGCAATAGCGATTCCGAGTTCGTTCGAGAAAGTCCCGATGGTTTCGGCGCGCGCTTGCCGTGTCCGGTACGCGGTCGGCCTCGTGGGCATCGGAGGGATCCGACAATGGCGATTCCGAGATCGTTCGAGAGGTTTCGGGGCTCCGGTCGTCGATGCGCCGTCCGCGACGTGCACAAAGGCGAGGGACGACGCACACAAAACGAGTGCGATCATACCAGCACTAAAGCACCGGATCCCATCAGAACTCCGAAGTTAAGCCTGCTTGGGCGAGAGTAGTACTAGGATGGGTGACCCCCTGGGAAGTCCTCGTGTTGCACTCCTTTTTGCGCCCCGAGCGGCCAAAAGACTTACTTAAAACTCTCTTTTAAGCTTTTCAATTTTTCCAGCATTATGGCCAACAATAAATATGTCATTAACATATATATAGCAGGAGAATAATGAAATCATCATCTAAAAATTTCTTCATAAAACATACAATGACCAGACATGGTTCTAAGATGGGTGACCCCCTGGGAAGTCCTCGTGTTTTACTCCTTTTTGCGCCCCGAGCGGCCAAAACCTCTCCCGTCGACCTCCGAGGCGATGGTTTTGGGCCTCGGAATTTGCCGTGACCGCTAAGCAGTCAGTCTCGTAGGGCTCGGAGAGAGCTTTCCGGAATGGAGCCGCAATAGCGATTCCGAGTTCATTCGAGAAAGTCCCGATGGTTTCGGCGCGCGCTTGCCGTGTCCGGTACGCGGTCGGCCTCGTGGGCATCGGAGGGATCCGACAATGGCGATTCCGAGATCGTTCGAGAGGTTTCGGGGCTCCGGTCGTCGATGCGCCGTCCGCGACGTGCTCAAAGGCGAGGGACGATGCACACAAAACGAGTGCGATCATACCAGCACCGGATCACATCAGAACTCCGAAGTTAAGCGTGCTTGGGTCACCCGTGGGAAGTCCTCGTGTTGCACTCCTTTTTGCGCCCCGAGCGGCCAAAAGACTTACTCAAAACTATCTTTTAAGCTTTTCAATTTTTCCAGCATTATGGCCAACAATAAATATGTCATTAACATATATATAGCAGGAGAATAATGAAATCATCATCTAAAAATTTCTTCATAAAACATACAATGACCAGACATGGTTCTAGGATGGGTGACCCCCAGGGAAGTCCTCGTGTTGCACTCCTTTTTGCGCCCCGAGCAGTCAAAACCTCTCCCGTCGACCTCCGAGGCGATGGTTTTGGGCCTCGGAATTTGCCGTGACCGCTACGCTGTCAGTCTCGTGGGGCTCGGAGAGAGCTTTCCGGAATGGGGCCGCAATAGCGATTCCGAGTTCGTTCGAGAAAGTCCCGATGGTTTCGGCGCGCGCTTGCCGTGTCCGGTACGCGGTCGGCCTCGTGGGCATCGGAGGGATCCGACAATGGCGATTCCGAGATCGTTCGAGAGGTTTCGGGGCTCCGGTCGTCGATGCGCCGTCCGCGACGTGAACAAAGGCGAGGGACGACGCACACAAAACGAGTGCGATCATACCAGCACTAAAGCACCGGATCCCATCAGAACTCCGAAGTTAAGCCTGCTTGGGCGAGAGTAGTACTAGGATGGGTGACCCCCTGGGAAGTCCTTGTGTTGCACTCCTTTTTGCGCCCCGAGCGGCCAAAAGACTTACTTAAAACTCTCTTTTAAGCATTTCAATTTTTCCAGCATTATGGCCAACAATAAATATGTCATTAACATATATATAGCAGGAGAATAATGAAATCATCATCTAAAAATTTCTTCATAAAACATACAATGACCAGACATGGTTCTAGGATGGGTGACCCCCTGGGAAGTCCTCGTGTTGCACTCCTTTTTGTGCCCCGAGCGGCC
>NW_027021297.1:0-54692 GCF_036884655.1 Musa acuminata AAA Group | reverse complement strand
GGCAGAACAGTGATGGTGTGCGAGAATACCTTGAGATTGGTGGCAGGAGGACCTGAAGCTAACGATATACTCGGGAAGTATGTGGGTGTTCATGTGAGTGCTCCACACGATGTACCACTTTGGGGTGGTAAGATCGTCTACGCCGCTGTCGAACTCGTCGCTGCTGGGGTGGTACTGGAGTGACCCTGCCTCGACCTTCTCCGACTTCCCCATGATGGCACGGCACAGTAGGATGTGCCGGTCGCCGTTGCTGTCAACCTCCGACAACGTAGAGCTGGAGGAAGTTTGGAACGTGATGGGTTATCGCGCTCGACCAACGTGATCAAGATCGGAGGACTGTGATGGGTTAATTACCTCGAGTGCGGAGAATGCGGCGGTGAGAGGTGGATACCGACGCCGTGGGCATGGGAACCCAAGAGGCTATTGTTGGTCCGTCCGAAGCCGTGACCGATTACCACGGCCAAATCACTCGCCGTCGTCCCGTACCAACCGAACCTGACATTTTCGTGGCCCCGAGCTGCCTTCGTCGTCTGAATCAGCGTCTGGAAGGCCTCCAATCGGGAGTTGCCGCGGAAACTCGAATGCAAACACTTACGGACGGAGGTGATGGTCACGTTGGGGTCAAACCTCCTCATTCCATCAAGAAACAGCTTCTCCACCACCTTGTAGTGTCGATCCCCGTCACTCAACGTTTCCGCTCCCGGCCACTCCCTCGGTTGATCTAAACTCGTGGTTGTCGACGTCTCAGGAGTCTCATCAGAATGCTCTTGGTGCAATTCCGACGAACCTTCTCTCCCCTTGTCCAAGGAAGAACTGTTCCTCTGACCATCGAGAAGCACTCGGGGAAAGAAGCATCGCCCGTCCGCGTCGATCCACCCGATGGAACTCGAGACGCCGTCCTTTAGATCGACCCGAGTCATCCGAAGGAAGTCGAAGAGATAGGAGGCTCCGCCGACGGGGACTTCGAGAGCCATCCTGCCGGCGTCAAGGCCGTCCCTCAAGACATCCAACACCTCGGGAGGGAAGTCGATCCACGAGCCGCCCCGGAAGAGGAGGAACCTCGTCGGGCCGCCACTCTTCTTGAGGTTCTTGGATTCTTGGACCGAGGTGGTCGACGGTGGCACCGGCGGCGGGGGCTCCGCGAAGTTCTTGGTGGTTCCGAAGCCGGCGATGGCCGGTGAGGTTCCATCTGCGGTTCTTGGGATCAACAGATGGGCGTTTGATTTGGCCATGGACGGAACGCGGAAGGAATCGCTCGAGCAAACGGGATCGGAAGGGAGGGGGGCAAGATGTTGGCGGCGCTGCTGCATCGTATTTATACCGGTTCGTCGTGGTTCGCAAGAAGACTCGTCTTATGACAGAAAAGCCTACGACGTGTCAGCAAATAACGGACATGCCACTCCTCAACGCACACACATCAAGTAATATAGAGTTATGCACGTAAAGGATAGAGAAGTCATTGCGCACATGGCGACAACACGCTTTGCTGCGTTTCATTGGAGACTTAGTTGCTAAGCCAACAGAGAAGAGGGTGGATTATTACTGATGGATTAGCGATGCCTTTTTGCTTCTGTGGGAAGCAGTGAAGAGAGGGGGGATAGGCTTGCATGCATGCAAGCATGCATGGGGTTTCCTTGGAAGCAAAGCAAAGAACAATGAGGAAAAGATTCAAAGGAGGTGATGCGTTTCTGTGCTGGATGAGGAGGGACTTGTTCTCCTTGTAGTGGACATGTGGGTTTTAGAGATCAGACTCCACCTTATTGACCTTTTTGACCTCCTCCTTTTGCCTTTAACTTTTGAATACTATGGATATCCACCCCATGAGTGGAGGGCTTTTAGGTCTCTTTCCTAGAAAGAGGATCAATTCTCTCTTGCGCTTTGGTGGGTTGGGTGTTGGAATTTCACCAAAAGATTTGTTTGGCCAAATCTCACAATCCATTTTTTTATGTTTCTTCTTTGTAAAAAGAATGATTCTTTTTTTTTTTTGGTATAAGAAAATGAAATAATGATTAACAAAGAGATTATATTTAGGTGAATTATATATGATACTCCCTTTGACTGAGCTGTTGGGATAAGATCAATGGAACAGTAAGATCTTTGGTAAATTACCAGACCATGAAATCAATTGAAGTTTGAGGATATAGACTTTGACATTCTGGTATCATATCATTTTGGTCAACCTGTGCTATCCACCTTCATGTTTGACCAAAACTTGCTGTTTATACTTCTACCTAATTCAAACACACATCAAATCTCATCATTTCCATTGACCAGTCAGTCGAACAACGACTCCTAATTCTACCAAATTCTACTATGTTTCTGGAAAGATATCAGAAGAAGAAGGTGACAACCTCGAGATTGATAGCCTCAAAATGAGCCACCTCAACTTCTTTGACATAACCAGGCCATCCATCAAAAGATTGAAAGGAAGAAGAATGCAGATGGACAAGAGCAGGTTTGGAAAGTCGAGCTCATCAGTCAAGACCACTACGTAGAAAGGGATGGAGGAAGAGGGTGTTCAAAGGTCGTCTCTTGTCTCCGGGAGACATGGTCAAGTGGATCAACCATGCAGAAACAGCTCAGAGAAAAGAAATCAATCAAGGAGCAAGAACACGCAGCCAAAAACAGGGTAAGGTGGTGATCCTTCATCTTTGGGCAATGAATGGGACGAGAGGCCTCATGTCAAGAAAGTACAAAGACTCCCAGGAAGATAACCATGAGCTGAAACCAGCCTATCTTGTGCATTCTGCTACAGAAGCTAGTGAGAGAAGAAAGGAGCGAATCATCTTCACAGCATCCTTCGTTGTCGTTCGTTGTCGTGGATAGCTCGTCTACGATCTGTTGGAGATGGAGGAGCAAGGAAAAAACAGAATACTATGATACGAATAAAAAGAATCCTTTCGACTCAAGAAAATTGATGTAGTATTTAAAAAACAGAAGGATTAATAAGAACACTTACAAGATACCAAATTCACACAGAATCTTTCTATCTATCTGTTTCTATCTCTATATCTTGCTACATGAACTACGGTCATCATTAAATAATGATAACTATCTAGATAGATAACTATGAATCAAATCTCAACACTCCCCCTTGATTCATAGTTGCATACACCGATTTGTGACATAAAATAAGAAATGATTTGGTGAGGGTATCCGCAACTTGTTCATCCGTTCCACAATACTTCATTGTTATGGCTCCACTTGCCTGAAGTACTCTTTCGATCATCTAAAACTCCTACACAATCACTATCAGTGAAACCAAATAATTTGCATTTAAATTTTGTTTTGAATGCCCATTTTAACCCAATCGCTTTCATTTCTTTCGGTAGATCCATTAGCTCCCAAGTTTCATTCTTCTCGATTGACTTGATTTCCTCTTTCATTGCTTTTCTCCATTCCTCAAAGGTTATTGGATCTGAAATAAACAAAGCAAATGTTGAGTTATAAATTTCTGTTAGTGATCTGAAATTTCTTGGAGGGGTTTCATCTGAGGAATCTGAATTTGAACTGTTATTGGGCGAGGTTGACGATGAACTTGTTGGAGCAGGATCTGTCACTTGATTCTACGGAGTGTCTAGTTTTACTTGAATCTGTATTTGTATTTCACCTTTATTGGTCTCCCAATTCCAACTTGTCCTTTCATCAAACATAACATTTCTGTTAATAATAATTTTACCACTAATAGGGTTATATAAGCGATATGCTTTCGATTCTAAGGAATAACCAATTAAGATGCATTTTTCAGATTTTTCATCAAGCTTGTGATGATTTTGTGAATTCACCAAAGCATAAGCAATATAACAGAAAATTCTTAGATGTCTAACACTTGGTTTCATACCATACCAAGCCTCAAAAGGAGTTCGATTCATAATAGCCTTTGTTGGTGAAATATTCAACAAATAAACTGATGTTGCAACTGCTTCTGCCCAAAACTGATTTGGAAGATGTTTTCCTTTAAGCAAACTTCTTGCCATTTCAACGACAGTCCGATTCTTACGCTCAGCTACACCATTTTGCTCCGGTGTATATGGTGCTGTCAATTCTCTGTGAATACCATTTTCTTCACAAAAAGAACTAAACTCATTAGATAAAAATTCACCATCTCTATCTGTCCGAAGTGTCTTTATATATCTACCACTTTGTCTTTCTACAAGTGCCTTGAATTTTCAAAAATTATCAAATGTTTCAGATTTCAATTTCAAAAAATATACCCAACTCATGCGACTATAATCATCCATAAACAATAAAAAATATTGACTTCCACCAAATGATTTTGTATTCATAGGTCCATATAAATCAGCATGAATTAATTCAAGAGAATTAGACGCTCTCCATGCTTTTTCAATAGGAAATGATTTTTTACTTTGTTTGCCATAAATACATCCATCACATACATCAAGTGTATTAATCTTAGGCAATCCGAAAACCATTCCTTTTTTACTTAACAACATTAAACCTTTAATGTTAAGGTGTTCATATCTTAAATGTCATAAACTAGACTCATTCTTTTGAGTTGTGATAAGCACATGTCTTTCAATATTTGACACATCAAGTAGAAACATCTTGTTTTGTGTCATGCAAACATTTACTATAATCAAACCAGATTTCGTATCTCTAATAGTGCATGAACCATCATCAAATATTACTGAATATCCATCATCTACTAATTATCGAACACTCAACAAATTATGTGATAAAGTAGGAACAAAGAAAACATTATCAAGGTATTTTACCTTCCATTAATTTGTCTTCACCTCAATTGTTCATTTCCCTTCCACTTGATTTGCTTGTTATCTCCAAGTCTAACATTCAACTTGTGAGTCTCATCAATATATCTAAATATTGATTTTATGCCTGACATATGATTAGAACATCCACTATCCAAAAATCAAATATCATTTGAGATATTATGAATTTGTGAATGAGTCATAAACAACTTACTATTTTCTTCATTTTTCTCCACATAGTTTGCTTGCTTTTCTCTTTTCCAGCAATCTGCCTTCATGTGACCAAACTTTTTACAATAGTGACATTGAATTCCACTCTTATAATTTTTTTGATCATAATTTGATTGCCCTTGTTCTTCATACCCACTAAAGTGTCCTCTTCCTCTTCCATTTCCTCTACCACGAAATCCTCCTCTGCCACGTCCTCTTCATGCTGATTTTTTGTCTTCTTTTGAAGTAGAAGACTCCCTCTTAGCCTGAAATGCTTTTTCTTCACTTTTTTCAAGTGACCTGTTCAACCTTACTTCATGTGCTTGCAAGGAACACATTAGTTCATCAAGTGAATATATAGATAAATCTTTTGATTCCTCAATTGCGGCAATAACAAGATCAAATTTCGGAGTTAAACTTCTCAAAATTTTTGCAACAATTATATGATCAGGAAGATGTTCACCATAAGATTTCATTTGACTAACAATTTCAGTCACTCGAGAAAGAAAATCTTGCACCGATTCATCGCTTTTCATGAACAAAATTTCAAACTCACGACGGAGGGTTTGAAGTTTTACCGTAATCACCCTTGATGAGTCTTGAAATTCATTTTGAAGTATCAACCAAGCTTGCTTTGAGGTTGTTGCTGCTGCAATTCTTGAGAAGATCATCTCATGTACAGCTTGTTGAATGAAGAACAATACCTTTGAGTCCTTCTTTCTATTCTCCCTCAGCCTGATTTCATCATCTGGATCAGCATATTCATTCTCTATTAAGTCCCAAAGATCTTGAGATTTGAATAGAGTCTTCATCTTGATACCCCAAAATTCATAGCTTTTGCCCGAGAAGATGGGGATAAGGGGTTGAGACATGGAATTGCCGTTAAAAGCCATAATGCCCAGTTCAGATCGAAACTAGGCTCCGATACCACAAATGTTGGAAATGGAGGAGCAAGATACCAAATGCACACAGACTCTCTCTATCTATCTGTTTCTATCTCTATATCTTGCTACATAAACTACGGTCCTATTTATAGGACCTAATGACACCACCCTATAACTACTAGATTGAGGTAGTTATTGAAATCATTATGTAACCACTAAATCATGATAACTATCTAACTACTAGATTGAGGTAGTTATTGAAATCATTATGTAACCACTAAATCATGATAACTATCTAGATAAATAACTATGAATCAAATCTCAAACACAATCAGAATGCAAAGCAAGTCTTGAAGGCTATCAAGTAATCAAAGAAGAGGAAAGAATCAACAGTAAATACATACTCACGAAGCAGGAAATCAAAAGATTTAGAGGCCCTTGAAGCACAATAATGAATTGAATGATACGAACACTGCTGCTCCTGCACTCCTCCTTGCAGCTTGGTCTTCAAGGATCTTCATCTTATCCTGTAATGCTTGTAGATTTTTGATAGCATCTCCAAGAAGAGAAGCCTTCTCCATCAAGCAGAAAGGGGTAACTAGTTGGAGATTTGTCATGTCAGTAAATGCACTGAATCCTAACAAATGTGTTTTCTAAGAGTAAAATAATATAGCAAGTGTTTAGCTAATCATGAATAAACCAAAAGGAAACTGAGGTTTCTGAAAACAGAGGAAGAAATGAAGGAAACAGAATGAGCAGTAAGACTGCTGACTGCAATGCTTATGTGGATTGTACAATTTATTGCATGGTTAATGATCTTTTGCACTCTAAGATTAAATTATGTGGTGAAAAACAAAGAAAGATTCTAGTCTATCTTTAGCATTAGAGCTTATCAAGATTTGTATAGCATGGAGGGAATATGGATCATTTGTTTCACTCACTTGATAGTGACCGAATGCAGTCATTTTACCTTTTGTTCTAATCTATCAGCTTCATGTCCCATTGTGCCATGTGACCATCACTAGAATTCATTGACATGATATTAAATAGAGAGTCCATCAAGGGAATTTTAGAGCCTAGATAGTGGCACTCTCTTTTCCTTGATGGGCATCATATTTGAACCTTTTGTTCTCTACCTCAGAATATGTGCTTTTCAATTATACCAAACTTGACTGGAACAGTTCAAAGATTTTTCGAACATTGATTCTTCCCTCAATAATATCATAAAGTTTATTTTTGAGTTATTAAATATGTCTAACTCTTTGATGTTGTTTCCCTCAAGCTTTTTCCTCAAAGTATGAATGCCTTCTTACTGCATTAATAGATAGATGAATCGACGATGATGAAATGCGTATCGATGATGATGAGATGTGTATCGATGGAACTCACCAACCTTCGGTCGCATTCTGAACCTGAAGATCAACAGTGACAAATTCCTTCCAGATAGCTTAATGGAATGGTTTCTCATTCTTCCCTGTGCTGGTTCTTAGCTGATGAGCCTGCTGCAGATACTCCTAGTTGACAGCTTGGTGGCCAACAAGATGAGGAGATGCTGAACAATGCCGTAGATGGAGACATGGTTAGGGTCGCTGTGAACTTTAGACTTGTCATCAGATTTTCTTGCATCAGCATCTTGGAACAAGTTATTGGGATTGAGACCTTCAATACTCTGCATTAAACACCGAAAACTACAGCTATAATTTGGACAAACCGATCGATGCTCATAAAATTGTTGCAACAAAATGACAATGCTCTCATGTATAAACAATATGAGCTGCAACAAAGGTTAGAAATGCTCAATACTCAGCTGTCAATTGATGTGTTGATAAAGAAGCTACTTCTATTTGTTGATCATTAATAACCAGAGTCTTTGGAGCACCAACTTAGCTGGTAGAGACTCCACTGCAACTGAGATTATCACCAGAAGCACATTTGTCCTCGCAACTTATTCTGCTATGTCTGTCTCATTAGCATTGACATCACTAGTGCACTCTATCCAAAGTTTCATAAGAATCAGAAGATACCTGTGTTCTAGCCTTGGTGTCTTAATTCTATTCACCATAGAGCATAGTAGGGGTCCAATGTTACCCAACACTCTTTCTGTGTCCACTGAATTCATTCTCAATAGTAGAAAAGATAGAAAGAAATGGTAGGATCAATTTACCTAGTTGTGAACAGGCTCTTGTTATGCCTCATTGTGACTGAAACTGATTCTTTAGGTCAGAAGACATGGCCAAAATCTGCATTTCATGTCTGCTCTTTTATGCAAATGTATGGTCTATCTGCCCCTGCAATGTGTCAACCAGACAAATTACAACCAAAAGAGCAAGCAGCCATCTTGGTAAGGTTCTTAGCTACATAGGACCATCAACAGAATAAGACCAAGCAAGCTTAAGATGCCACTGCAATGAGCAGAGTTTTGCAGGTGTGAGGAATACTTGAGCCAACTACATCCATATCTGCTAAGATAGGCTTAAATGTTTGCCACTATTAGATATTATTCTGCTTGGAATTCATCATTGTAGGGTCTGGAATTTAGATTTGTGATCAGGTCCATTTCCAATGCATATAAGTTATAAAAGGGGCCCAAATTTTCACCAATGCAGAAGTAGATCCCCAGAATCCTAACAAGGATTTCAAATAGCAGCAGCAGAAAAAAATATGAAAGAGAGAGAGAGGGGGGGTGGGTTGGGAAAGGAGCTCGGAAAGTGACAAATAGGTGGTATGGCAAGCCAGGGTGCCCACTGCAATCAAGAGGACCACAGTGGGTGCAATTGCATGGACTCTTGTCTTGTGTCACAAATGCTGCATGCAGACATACCATACACCTACACAGATCTCCCCGATCCCTAACATACATGGGTTTCACCAGCTGATCCCCTGGTGCTGCAGCAGCAGCTAGCAGCAATGGCAGCAGCTCTCTCTGTTCAGCTCACTCAAAGACGAAAAGCAATGTGGCATGTATTCGTAGTACGTATGTGTATGAGAGAGAGAGAGAGAGAGAGAGAGAGAGGTAATCGGGTGGTGTTCTTGCTATGGTTGTGGGGGCTCTCCAATTTTGGAGCCATTGGCAAGCAGGGAGCTGCAGCCCCATCACCATGCTGTGGAAAGGGATAGAAGGAGCAAGTGGACTCGATCGGAGCACGTAATGTCCTCCGTGTGTTCCCCTACCTTCCAACTGTTTCCTCCTCACTGTACACACCATCTGCAACTTTGTCAGTCACCATTGCCTCGCCACCTCCCTCTGCAATTACCACCATTTCCACTCCCCCACTGCTGCCACGGCTGCATTCACCCCGAGAACAGGGAAAATGACACTCCCAAAACACTCCAAAGTTTCATGGCCCCTCACCGGAGTGCTGAATCCACTTGCAGAAGGAATTGGGAACTTTCACAGAAATAGGACAAGTTGGAGAAGGAACAAATGCGAGATATGAGGGATTCTGCACAAAACAGGCAGTGGAAGCCCACTCTCCGTTCCCAACAAAACTCCACTAATAAAAAAGATGAGACGACAGGAGGAGGAGTCTCTTAGCTGCCAAAGGTTCCAGCAAAACCCCATCGATGGAGCACCCAGCGAAGAATTCTTCTAACAGGAAACATATTAGGCACTCCTGGAAGAAATGGAATCAGGCAACAGCAACGGGTAGGAGGAATATGTTCATCAGGGCATTGCTAGATCAAAAAAATCCTCGAGAAAACAGCTCGATGCCTAAAGAGACGTGACTGCCTGTAAAACCAGTGGCATTTTGAACGCACACATGCATGGTTTGACGAATCGGATCCAACAGAAAGATTTAGCATTGGATATCATGTACGTTGAAGATTTAGAAAAGAGATTGTTCTGTCAAGCAGGGACCAATGCAGACAGATCGAACAACGGTGAATCGTAAAAGGAGAAGGCAGAAAAGGAAAGGTGTCAGTGGTAAAAACCTGAAACGAAAGGAAGATAAGCAGCAGTTGGGAGGGAGAGCTGTGGAGTCCCTTCGAGACAAGGATCTGCTTTAAGCCTTCGGCAGATGAGATCCAGTCTTCGGCTTCCTCCTTAGAAGCCCCACATGAACAAGCCATTTGCGAGGCCTTAAAGCACAAGCCATTTGCAATTGGACTTTTGACGCACACGATAGACACGTTGACCAGAAAACCCCCTGACCCTGTCCTCTCCTCCTCCTTTATATAAGCAACTGGGTCTCCCCTTCCTCCCTCTCAACTCAAGGACAGCAGCAGGAGGCAAAGGACACATGAAGCAACAGACGACGACACTTCTCCAGGCCTCGATACCTTCATGTCAATCCAACACCTCACCTCCCCCCTCTCCGAATTCCCACCCGTTCGCCACCACCGATAAACTCATCAAGGATCCTCCTATTGACCCCCTTCAAGACCTCCACAGATGGCCTACTCCTTCGGAGGTATCATCATCTTGTTGCTACTGGATTGTGTTCATCGGCACAGGGAGACACTAATGCTATGTTTTCGCATGAATTCTATTCAGGTGGTAGAGGAAATGAGAGCCATAGGGAAGATATCCATACCGACAGCTTTAACAGGCCTAATCATCTACCTTCGTGCCATGATCTCCATGCTGTTCCTCGGTTACCTCGGGGAGCTTGAGCTGGCGGGAGGCTCGCTCTCCATCGGGTTCGCCAACATCACGGGTTACTCGGTCCTCTCCGGCCTCGCCATGGGCATGGAGCCCATCTGCGGCCAGGCCTTCGGCGCCAGGCAACGCAAGCTCCTCGGCCTCACCCTCCAGAGAACCGTTCTCCTCCTCCTGTGCACCTCGGTACCAATCTCCCTGCTCTGGCTCAACATGAGGAGGATCCTGCTGTGGTGCGGCCAGGACGAGCAAATATCCTCCACCGCTCAGACCTTCATTGCCTTCGCCATCCCTGACCTCTTCTTCTTATCGTTTCTGCACCCGATGAGGATCTATCTGAGGTCACAGAACATCACCTTTCCGGTCACCTACTGCTCGTTCGTCTCGGTCGTCCTTCATGTGCCGCTGAACTATATTCTCGTGGTGCACTGGAAGATGGGGGTCGCCGGGGTGGCCTTCGCAATGGTGTGGACTAACCTGAATCTCTTCATCTGCCTGCTGCTGTTTATACTGTTCTCGAGGGTGTACAAGGACTCCTGGGTCAGCCCCAGCAGCGACTGCCTCAGGGGGTGGTCGGAGCTGCTTAAGCTGGCCATACCGACATGCGTGTCGGTGTGTCTCGAGTGGTGGTGGTACGAACTCATGATAATGATGTGTGGCCTACTCCTCAATCCCAAAGCTACGGTAGCTTCCATGGGGATCCTCATCCAAACCACCTCGTTGGTGTACGTCTTCCCATCCGCCTTGAGCCTCGGGGTGTCGACCCGGGTGGGGAACGAACTGGGGGGGAATCGCCCCGCCAAAGCTCGGACGGCGACCATCGTGTCGCTGGCCGCGGCCGTCCTGCTCGGCCTGGCGGCGATGACCTTCACCACCTCGATCAGGCACCGGTGGGGCAGGCTGTTCACCGACGACGCCGAGATTCTGGAGCTGACCGCGGTGGCTCTGCCGATCGCCGGGCTCTGCGAGCTGGGGAATTGCCCGCAGACCACCGGCTGTGGGGTGCTGCGAGGGAGTGCGAGGCCGAGCACCGGCGCCAACATCAACCTTGGCTCGTTCTACCTGGTGGGCGCCCCGGTCGCCATCTTGTTGGGCTTCGTCATGGGGATGGGGTTCCCGGGGCTGTGGCTGGGGTTGCTGGCGGCGCAGGCATCATGCGCACTGCTCATGGCCTTCGCCCTCTTCAACACAGATTGGATGGTGGAGGCTGAGAAAGCCAAAGCATTAACAGATTCTTCTTCTTCTTCTTCTTCATCTATCATTCCTAAGGCTGTCGGTAGCAGTGGCATAACTACCGCTAACACGGCAGCTGCCACTGAAGATTCAAAGCAGACAGCAGCGATCTTGGAGGAGATCGTGTGCATCGGTGGCGACGAGAGGCGAGTCGTGGCATCAGAAGCAGATCCACTCATATCTCGAGTGGAGTGAGTATGGTGGATGTGAATATTTTTGGTGAAGCCTCATGTACAAGTGAGACTACTTTGTTCCTTTGCCTCACCCCTTCGTTTTCTTTGTATCTTTTGATTCTAATGTGGTGTACGGGTTGAGACCACACGTGGAATGCACTCCCGCATCTCTGCATCACCTTCCAAGTCTTCATAGGTTGACATAACCGTGGCTCCCTCTTTCTCTTCACTGCATGCTAAGAAATGATAAAAAGACACAAGTGTATACTGCTGAGATGACCAACACAAACCATCAAATTACATATCCAACCTTTGACAAAGTTGGGCACTCACTCACTCCATTGCTTGTTCCCATTGACCAATCCATTGCAACTTCTCCCCATTCTGATCGCAATTCTTGTTACGTATTTAGTCAAGCTTTTCAACTTGAGCAGTAAGATGCCAGTTCATGTCCCAAAGCAGGCCGCTTGCATGAATGACTCCTAAATGATGAAGTTGTGGCTCAATTTTAATACACTCCTACATCATTCAGAAAACAGATATGGCACACAAGACCATTGTCTTACCCCTCGACAACACACTTCCTTACAATATGCTATGCTCCAAAGGATAAGTAAGCTCAACGCCTAGTGTCAAACAACCACTGCAAGAGAGAGAGAGAGCAGTGATACATGATAACAAGTGGCGACAGTGGAAAAGGCCATTGTGTGAGGGGAGAGAGAGAGAGGTCGGTCCCCTGCTACGAAATGAAGAAACAATAGACTGCTATTATTGCTTGTCTTCCTCTCAGATGACAAAAATTTCTGAGCAGTGCTTCTGAATAGGAAAATAACAGAGACTTTTCTCACTAGTCTCGTATATATATATATATATATATATATATATATATATATATGACACCAAAAATCTAATCCTTGGGAATATAAAAAATCAAAATGTCTTGTTCTTATATTTTTTTCTTGGCTCCATCTCTATCTATTACTACTGTTAGCACTCATAATATTCTTCAAGCTCATCAGATTTTTCCATGACGTGAGGAGGAAATGGGCCATGAAGAATCTTTGAATGGTTGTTTAATAGTGACTTTTGGCATTATGTCAGCCACGAAATGAACTATGAATGCAGTAGCAAATGCATGTAGTTTTTTCTATCTCAATGCAGGAAGCTTTCACCAATGCAGATTCAGATCAACAACTGTAAAATCATACTAGACATTCATAATCAGATTAAAAACACTTGAACATAAACA
Organism: Musa acuminata AAA Group; assembly: GCF_036884655.1. NCBI lineage: Eukaryota > Viridiplantae > Streptophyta > Magnoliopsida > Zingiberales > Musaceae > Musa > Musa acuminata. The sequence goes on along the minus strand of NW_027021297.1, from coordinate 41,613 downwards.
GTTTATTTATGTAGACTTGACCTACTAACTTATTGAATGAAATAGGCTAGCAGAATGATTCGGTAAGTAGAATAAAAAAATTGCAAGGATTTTCAAAAATAATATCAAAGTCCACATCTTTTAATGTTTTTAATTAACAAATTGCGTAATTTTATCGACACACCTACGAGCACCAACACTAGGCAAATCAGCAATACAATAGCTCTACATATGCCATGCACATGAACAAAAAGATCTACACTCGCACATGCTTCTTCCAGAGAAGAAGATAACTAATGTGCATCATAATAATAGAGATGTACTACAGTACAATCTGAATTGAGTTCCATATTTGAGAAATAAATGTCCTACATTCATATGTAGAATCCAATTACCTTTGGTTGGACGGTAGGGTTCAGCCAGGAGCTGCCACCATAAAAAGAGGGCCATTATTTTTCATGTATAATTTTGTATATATTGCACCCCAACCAGAAAGGGGAAAACACAAAATATACTTCTCACAAAGAGACCGAAAGGATGTCACTCCACAGACAACACAGTGAGCTATTCGAGGACGAATTGTGTCAGACAATGACTACTGATTGACTTGTGAGGAGACAATATCCAATGGGAGCATCATTCAGTCAAGAAAGTATGATGATCAAACAATGGGTATTGACATGTGTCAGCTTAATCCCGACAGATTGACTGATATAATGACGCTTACCAACTAAAGGACTCATTAGTTCATGATGTATCAGTATCGTGGCACTAACAAGGAACAATTAGTATGCAACCTGCACTTAAGTTGACCTTTGAGGGACGGCAAAAGTCGTCGCATAATTAATCTAGAAAAGGTTGGCTAAAGCTCTGTTAGTGTGCTGCTCTGAACAAAAACAACCATCTGTTGGAGCAGCTTTAATACTTATACTATCTGAAACAACCCCACACACACACACATAATGTAAGCATGTAATCTCTAGTGTTTATTATATCATCTCTTCTGCTAGTGAAATTGGCATATCCTGAAAAGATAATCCAACAAAGAGAGATAATAGAAGCATCATTACTCCCAATATAGAGAGATAACATAACCATCATTATCACTAAGCAAGCATCTTAATGTTTCCCAGCAATAAGGTGACACATCTGATGTAACTTCTCTTTATGAAGGACTGAGATATTGGGTGGCAGACAAGTCGACAAGTGTCGCCCCGTCATTGTCCAAGTGCCATTTATGATCAGGTTCCTAATTCTTTGGCCTTCTCTTTTCCAATTAAACAAAGCTAATAGTTTGGCTCATTGGTGAAAGTGGTGAGTTTTGGTAAGAAAAAGGAGATCCACAAGAATCTGAACAAGAAGAAAACCAGGCAGCAGATGGAGGAGGAATAGGAGAAATACCATCTTTTTTTGTTGTTGCTTATGTGGGGATCTCATTGGAACATGTTCAAACCAAGAAGGTATTAGGTCAGGCATCTTCTCTGCATGTCATGTCAAAATCCTAGCTAGATTGGTAAGTGCTCCTTATCCCCCCAAGACACAAAAGCACAAAAGCCCAAAGCAACTTCAAGTTGTCCACTACCAGCCATTCTAAAGAGGATGGGGGTAGATAGGGCTTACCCTGTAGGCAATGGCACTTGTGTCTCCCCAGCTCACCCTAATTCATCCCCCCACCACCCTTGTAGTAAGACTTTCTCTCATCAAGGCTCATTAGGTGGCAAGCTCCAAGCCCAAAGAGTACATAGCAGCATTCAATGAGCTCAGGTGGCATCTGTCCTTCGGGTTATTGTCCCATGCGTCATGAATCAGTGGTTCATATGAATATTCCACATTTTTGGGTCATTCAGAAAAGACTTGCCACATGGCTCAGCTATGAGGCCAACGACACTAGGGATCTTAGTTGCACAAAATGGAAGAGTTTCGAGCTAATGAGATATTTTTAGCTACCAGACAAGGACATATCTAAAACAGATAGTTCACATCATCTATGTGAACTATTTACTTGGGCAAGCAACACGTTAATGGAAAGAGACAACCCGGTAAGTGACAGATCTAGTGGTCAATGGATGAACCCAACAAACCTCCCTCGATAGAAAGAGAGAAGCAAAAGATCCACATACAACAACCCACAAGACCGAGATAAACGTATAGATCAAGTTCAACCCTTTTGACATGTTTACAGGACGATCATTCAAAGATGTCCAGAAACTCAACTCCCCTATAGATTTAGAGTCAAAGACATTGTTGTCTATCAATTAGAACAGTAGATGTGGGTCCAAACCTTGACAATATTGTGACAAGGGAGTGGCTGTGGCCACTGTGGGGAAGGAATGGTGGTCCACCTTCACATCTAAAGAAATGAGGTGTTGAACACAAGAACTATAGAGGCTGTCTCCTTTTCTCAGAGCTACTTTCGGTCTCTCTAAACGAAAACCAACTCCTGAAAGCAATGGCAACGCCATCCTACTTGTCTCATCAATGTCTTCCAAGTCATTCTTTATCACTCGATCATTTCTCCCTCGATAAAATAAGATATCACTTCAGGGTCTGTGGAAAAGGCTTCCCCGCCATTATCGAAGTGCCACAGACACCTACGAAGGGGACTGACAGCTACAGGTGAGCTTTTGGGAGGCACTACAAGTGGCCTAACCAGAGACGCCTTTGAAGCAAAGAGAGACAAGTGAATGCTCACTAGGCAGGTGGTTGACTATTTTGGCACGTTGGAGTTGAGGTGTTTTTGAGAAAATAAGTTTCATACTGGAGATTAAATGGCTTGATAGTTGCAGGAAAGCAAGTCCAAGAGAAAAGTTCGGGGATAACTATCCCTAATGGTCAAAGAATAAAGGAACCCAAAACAAACCATACAAATGGAATAGAATAGCTTCCCTGAGTAGAAAAGATCCAGACGCAAGAAGAATCCATGTTCAAACTTTGACTGCTCAGATGATTCTTATGCTAGACAAGGTTGGGCCAAAAGATCTCTGACTACAGGCACATTGAAAAGAACATTAGATTAGTGGCTCAGTCAACTGCATTCATGGTCAGAAATGAGCAATTCAACTTCATGTTACCCACATGAATCTCATGCAAGCATATGCCTCATCAATTCAAGTGGTTTAAGATGAAACTAAGGGCTAGGACAAAGTGAATGCAGGGAACTTACACAAGGCCACTCCATTGCTCCCACAGATCTGATGTCTTCTTCGTTCAAGTTCTCTGTGAGAAAGCAAGACTTCTGCAACCGTCCCATTATTCTCAGAATTGATGCTTTGACTGCATTTTCTTGGTCGGAAAACAAGAAACTTTGGCTTTCTGGAGAAAGACATGTAGATTTTCATAAGAAGTTTGACCATCAATTGTTCATAATGCAACACATTATAACCATAAACAGGATAATATGGAATTGTTATATATGAAAATCTTTTTGTTATTCAAGTTGTGACGGAAACAGATTTTACTTGCTCATCAGTTCATCATGCGTTCTGACTGGAGTATCAGCAGTCTAAGTAACAGCAGAGCATCACAAAACTCCGTGAACAGAAAAGTATAAAAGAACAGTGTATGTGAGATGATCCATAATGTTCACTAATTTACAATTGTCTACTGAATAGGCATCTGATACCTGACATTCATGTTGATGTTCTAATGCCTCAACATACCAGCAGGTTCTTCTTGTGGATTGGTAAGCATTACTTAGCATCTTCATTGCCAAATTCTTCAAGCTCATCAACATTCATCCATCTCACTTGTCTATAGATTCACCACCATCAAACTGGTAGCAAAATCTGGCAAGTCTCATATTAAATTTATATATTCCATTATTAAACAATAATAATATCAACTCAAGCAATGAAGAGTAGTATATGCTTTAGGCATTTTCTCGTTTTTAATTATAAGCATGCATATCGAACAAGACATCTTTTTAATATGAATAACTAAGATGCATTATCAGTGCCTAACACCCAAGCTTCTACTATGAACATGGACTCGATAATTAAGATCCCAATTTAGTAGACTTTAGTATTACTTGTAGGAGTTTCCAGTGCTAACTGGTTGCCTATATCAATACTGCAATATCCACTACAAAGATCCCCTACAGCAAAAAGCTCATGTACATCATATATGTACCAAAAGAAATGAAGAGACTAGATCCTAAAAGCAAATTTATCAACATAGTGACTTACGCTTTTATTTATCGATTACTCGACAAATCAAGGCTGCCAAAGATTTGGAATGATCAGCATTTTTCTAGCATTCATTTCTACCAAAGATAAATCAGCTGTTATGCTACTGGTCCAGCATTATCAAAGCACATTTTGCAGGTTCCTACCCATTCTGTGCATAACTACATTCCAAACCCTATTTGAGCTAACCTCAACTTGTTCTGATGTTTACAGCATGCGAGTGTAAACCCTAATCTACTGCATACACACCTTATAACTCAACCTCTGCTACACTCACCAGTCTTCATGGGTCCTCCTTTTTACTAAATATTAAAACATGAGTATCTTTTTATATAACTAACTTCTTTTATGGTATCCAAAATGTCTAAAGCTCAATTTAGTTTACAAAGTAAATGATAGGCATTATGTTAATTGTCACCTATTATAAAGGGCAAGCTCAATTTGGTTTACAAAGTAAATGAAAGGCACTATGTTAATTGTCACCAATTGCAAAAGTCATGCTCAAGTTAATTCCTATATGGTGCCTAGATATACTATGTCAATACATGATTCCAAACCATAAAATGCAAAACTTTTCACCATACAGATTTACCTCATTTAAGATGCTAGCAAAAGGTACAGTATGAAATTAAAGATAAAAAAGGATACTGTACCAACTTACTGAGAATATAACACACCTGGAAAACAACAGACTAAAAGGTCTTAGTCAATAGCTTTTATCCGATTTTAACCAATTTGCCATTTGTTGGTCAATGAAGGACCAATGCAGAGTTCATTATTATCCACATTTTGAGAAAGTCCACTTATAGATAGAATTCAGGTGTTTGATTTGAACTTAGGTTTACCGAATCTCTCTCTCTCCCCCTCTCTACAGATATATGTATATAAGAGAAAAAATGTTCTCAGGTTAGACATCTGTCCAATGAAGAATGATATCAATTATTATCTGTCATCTTTAATATCTTAGTCCCAACAATTGGCCCTAGATAAGCTATCTTTCATTTCAAGCCTAGAAATTCATACCTTCATACTAATTTTCAATTGATGATCCTATCAGAAACCAAATTTGATACCTTTGGATTAGCTAGAGAGCTGCCTACTGCATTTTATATTTGGTATTCAAATTTTTAACAGAACATACGAAAAAGTTGTAGTTAATCTGATTCCTCAGTTATCTGTTCTCTATACAGATGCAAGACATGTTCCATTCTTCAACTATAATCAAAATAAAAGATTTAATTAGATAGAAATAGAATGTCTCTTCTAAAATTCTCTGTAAAAAAATAGAGGCTAAAACACTTTGTACAACTACTTAATAGCTTCTAGAAAAAGAAAAAACTTAACCTGAAATACCAAACTACTTTTTTCCAAATGCATATTGTAATTGGAAAGAAAGATGAATCAAGCTTTCAAATTCAACCTTAAAATCATCAATTTTTCTATTCATAATATTTCAGACACCAGCCTAATGCAATTAAATTTAGTACAGTGTAGTATGGTAAACCAAAATGCTATGAACCAAAGAGAAACATTGCATCCAACACAAAGATACCAAAATATCTCTCGAAAAAATACAATAAACACTTTCAAATTTATTAAACAAGCACCAACAAAATTTATATCTATTATATAACAATAAAACAAAATCCAATTTTTCAGATAATTTTATATCAAAAAATAAAATTGGCAGGGGCACCTGAACAGTTAAATCCTGCCAATATAAATTACTTGGTTTTCAACATTCAGAACTTATGAATCAAACACATACAAGTCGAGCAATCTATCATACAGACCTTCCTCTGTACCATCCTCGTTCGCTTGGTGAAGCAGAAGTTCAATTGTGCAGTCCTCCAAATGGAGACTATCCTCTTGAAGCTTCTTCCTTGTCTTCCTACCAACCATCTGCTCCTAAGCACGGTCCTTGGCCACCTTAACGACTGTATCAACATTGAATGATGGCCTTATGATCATATAAATCCGCTGCTAGAAGCTTCAATTTTGTTCTCTATATAACTCCTAGTCTCCACACCAACAACAAAAGATGGTGGAAAAGCATCAATATCCAACACTTTCTCGAGCATTAATGTCTTCTCTGAATCCTAGAGCCCCTCTAAGCCTCAATCTCTATGAAGATCCTGAGCTTAAATCCTGCTTTCGTCACTTACCCTATGCACCAAAAAAAAAAAAAACCCACAATCTCTAACTGCTATCACCTCATTTTTCTCTTTTCCAATGTCCTTAACTCTTTCCAAAACCTTCTCACAAACACTTGAAACGCACGCCCCTGAGAGCTTGATTGATAAGTAGATATCTTTACATCTTCTATAAAGATCACTTGACCCGCCACAAAATATCTGGGATGTCTTCATTTTCCTCTTCCGTTATTCCTGTCCCTATTTCTGCAGGGACTCTGAGCACTTCTCAAAGTCTTATCACCATCAATACTGCAGCACTCATTCCCTTCAAATTATCCAAAGGTGGCAACTACGCATCTTGGCGGGCACAACTTTCTAATCTTTTATTTGGCTATGATCTCTTAGGTTACGTTGATGGCTCTCTCCAGTGTCCACCTGAAGTGATCAACATCCCAGGCGAACCCAATCTAGTGCCAAATCCAGCCCACCAACTATGGTTACGTCAAGATCGCCTCATCCTCCAAGCTATTCAAGCTTCCGTTGCTGGATCCATTGCCCCGCTGATATCCTCATGTACGACTGCTGCAGAAGCATGGTGCAAATTACAAACAACTTTGGCAAATCGCTCGCGTACTCGCATGCTCGGACTTCTCTCCAATCTGATGAAAATGAAACACGAGGGAAGTACTATTGCTGATTATCTACAAAATATCAAAGTTATCATCGATGATTTAGCTTTGATAGGTCATTCTCTCAGCGATGAAGAAGTCCTAATCCATACCCTCAATGGCTTAGGAGGCGAGTACAAAGAACTGACAGCAGCACTTCGGGCACGTGACTCCCCAATTGGTTGGTTCTGCCGAACGCAAACATCGGCATATCGTTGAAACTGGTCTCTCCCTTCTACATCAAGCATCCATGCCACCATCTTTTTGGTCAGTAGCTTTTCAAACTGCAGTTTATCTCATTAATCGTATGCTCACTCCAGTCTTACAATACCAGTCACCATTTGAAAAATTATTCCACAAACTTCCAAACCTTCATAAACTCAGAGTTTTTGGCTGTTTATGTTATCCATGGCTCCGTCCCTATGCGTCAACAATGATTTGGCTAAGCTGCCTCCTAGCCTTATGGGGCCCAGACCAAACCCTCCTTACCCATATCAAGGTGGTAACTTTCATAATACTCAGTCGTCGCATCCTGACTTCACAGGCCGCCAACGAGTTGTTTGCCAACTATGTGATAAAGTTGGACACTCCGCGAAAGTCTGTCGGTCTCGTCCCAGACTCCCTACTCCATCACAATGGCCTCAGGCGAATTTCATGGCTACTCCAACTCCTACTCAACCTAATTGGATTGTGGATTCGGGCGCCTCTCATCACATCACCTCTGATCTTCAAAACTTGTCCATCCACAACAACTATGACGGAAATGAAGATATCATCATCGGTGACGGTAAAAGAATTCCTATTACTCATTCTGGTTCCTCAACGCTTAATTCACTTACCACAACCTTTACACTCGATGATGTTTTGTGTGCACCTAACATTAAAAGAAACCTCATTTCCGTTTCTCAATTCTGTAAACAAAATAATACATCAATTGAATTCTTTCCTAACTTTTTTCTTGTCAAGGATTTGAGCACGGGGGCATCCTTGGTCCAGGGCCAGAACAAAGACAACATTTATGAGTGGCCATCCACTTCACAAATTACCCTTCCTACTGCTCACTCCTCAATCGCAGCTCCGGTTGATGTATGGCATCGTCGTCTTGGTCATCCCTCCCCTTTTATTCAGCAAAAATTACTTTCTCGTTATTCTCTTCCTACCTTGAAAATCAATAGCACTATTAATCATTGTGATGCTTGTCTTTGCAATAAAAGTCATAAACTGCCTTTTGGGACAACCTCCATTTCTTGCTCTAAACCATTTGAAATCATTTATACCGACGTGTGGGGCCCTGCCCCAATTCCTTCTTTTGACAAGTTTCGTTTTTATGTCATTTTTGTAGATTATTTTACTAAGTACACATGGTTATATCCTCTCCATCATAAGTCTGATGTTTCTACTGTATTTACCAACTTTCGAAAGTTGGTCGAGAATTTTTTTCAATCTTCCATTAAAACAGTTTACTCTGATGGTGGAGGCGAATATCAAGCCCTCACGTCCTTACTCTCAAGATTCACATACTACTATTACTCCAGTTCAACAGCTTCTCACTCCCTCTATTCCTCCACTCCCTTCCTCACAAGTTTCCCCTATTAATGAAGTCATACCCTCGGCAACATTGCCACTGGCTTTACCTTCTCCTAGATCTAGTGACATTGTTGTGCCGACGGTTGACCCTGTCCATGACAGTGACTCGCCCTCGGCTATACCACCAACACAATCTACCACTTCCACCCCCCCTAGACATCCAATGACAACACGCTCCAAAAGTGGTATTTTCAAACCACGTCAAGTCCTTGACTTACATGCTATAACAAATTCCTCCATTGAGGCCAGTGAACCCACTACAATCACTCAAGCTCAAAAATCTTCTCACTGGCGTAAAGCCATGTGTGACGAATATGATGCTCTCCTCCATAACTCTACATGGACCTTAGTACCCTTTCATCACACACAAAATATCATCGGGTGTAAATGGGTCTTTCGAATTAAGCGGAACCCAGACGGATCCGTTGCCAGATACAAAGCACGTCTAGTCGCCAAAGGATTTCATCAACGACCTGGTGTCGACTTCACAGAGACATTTAGTCCCGTTGTTAAACCCACAATAATTCGTCTTATCCTGAGTTTGGCTATCTCAAAGGGCTGGCACATACGACAATTGGATATTAACAATGCCTTTTTACAGGGGTCACTTACTGAAGATGTCTTTATGCAACAACCTCCTGGTTTCGTTCATCCTCAATATCCGAGGCATGTCTGCAAACTTCAAAAAGCTATTTATGGACTTCGTCAAGCTCCAAGGGCTTGGTATAACGAGCTTGGCTCGTTTTTGACCTCAATTGGCTTCATCAATTCAAAGTCTGATACCTCGTTATTCATTTGCCAGCACAATGGAAGCATAATATATCTTTTAGTATATGTGGATGATATTATTGTCACAGGAAATAATCCTTTGAAGACTCAGGCATTTCTAAAGCACTTGGCCGATCGATTCTCCCTCAAAGATCTAGGAACTTTAAGCTACTTTTTGGGAGTGGAAGCAACATTTACATCTTCAGGTCTCTTCCTATCACAAAGAAAGTATATTCAAGATTTATTATCAAAGGCAAACATGCAGGATGCGAAAGAGGTTACAACTCCTCTCTCTACCAGTGAATCACTTAAATTATGTGATGGAAGTCCTGCTACAGATTCGACTCAGTATCGACAAGTCCTTGGCTCCTTACAGTACTTGGCTCTCACCCGTCCAGATATTTCATTTGCCGTCAATAAGTTATCGCAATTCATGCATCAACCATCTACTACGCATTGGTCTGCGGTCAAACGAATTTTGCGGTATCTTAAAGGGACTCTTAATCATGGCATTTTTCTTCGCAAAAATACTTCACTCCATCTCCATGCCTTTGCTGATGCTGATTGGGCAGGGAACTTTGATGATAGAACATCTACGTCCGGATACATTGTCTTCCTTGGAGCTACTCCAATCAGTTGGAGTTCTAAAAAACAAAAGACGGTTGCACGATCTACAACTGAAGCTGAATACCGTGCCGTCACCACCGCCGCTACTGAACTCAATTGGGTCACAAATTTGCTCAAGGAACTCAACGTCAACTCCACGGTTATTCCTATAATATATTGTGATAATATTGGAGCTACTTATTTATGTGCCAATCCAGTGTTCCATTCCCGCATGAAACACATAGCCATCGACTTCCATTTTGTGCGAGATCAAGTTGCCAGACATCAACTCCGAGTTTCTCATGTACATACAGCAGATCAACTAGCCGACTCACTCACAAAGCCTCTCGCCCGTAAACTATTTTCATCTCATCGGTCCAAGATCGACATCCTTGATGGAAGCTCAATCTTGCGGGGGCATGATAAGTAGATAAGATTTCCTCAAGGCAGTTGAGGAAATCTCTCAGCAGTTGAGAAGCAGATAAGATTTCCTCAAGGCAGTTGAGGAAATCTCTCAGCAGTTGAGAAAAATCCTCCATGCTGAATGTGTATAACCTCCCTACTGAGTGTGTATAAATGGCTGTCAAGAACTCACTATCAAAATGTATTAGGCAATTATATCTTATACATTTCATAGTTTCTTCTACAATTTCTATCTTTCTATCTTCTTCGCTTAATTTCTATCATTGATGCTCTCCAAAATGCCATGGTTCGCCTATCCTCCTCGCTCTAGGCACTAAAAGACCACCAAAGCCAAACCATATGCCTATACACCCTCGGGAAGTCCAGACCTCGACTTCTTCTCCGTCAACAGGATCAGCAAAGAAGCGTTCTGCACCAGGTTCTTGACCGTGACGTCGTTTCTCCAGGCAGCAAGGATCCTGCAACCAACAAGAGTCTGCAAGCTCCTCCACCAAGACTCAACCCCATTTACCTCGTCCACGGAGGCGAGGATGGTGACGACCACAGGCAGCTATTGGCGCCCGGCGATGAGGAACCACTTGGTGGCGCAGTGGAGGAGGAACCGCCCTTGACCGATCAACTCCTCCGACTTCTCGGACTCCAGCCCCGCGAAGCTAGGGCATGCACGGACCGCGTGCTCGGGGGCGCTGGAGGCGTTGAACTCGGGGTGCAGGGGGCGGTCGAGGTGGCGGGCGCCGCGGGCGGCCATAAGGCGGGGGTCGCACGCGTCGGTGCCGACAGACGCTGCGGCCTCGGAGAGGATGAGGAGACAAAAGCGAACCTTCGTGTACCTTATAATCAATTATATACTTAGTTTCCCACTAAATTGAAGTGTAAATAATTTAAATTAAATTTACAATTAAATAAATGTTATATATCCAACTGGTCGATTAATTTGAATTTTCGTAGTAAAGTAGTTTAATATTTAGAAGAACATATACGCTGATATTAATTTTGGACATTTGGGCCCACGTGACGTGGAGGAGGGCGGGGCGGGGCGGTTGGGCGGGTGAGATTTGAAAACGACAAGTACATCGTATCACAACCGATATAACGTACGACGATACAAACCGTTATGATCGGTTACACGATTTGGTTCGGTTTAGAGATTAAAATAAATCAAATAATAAATTATGGTATTTATTACATACAAAAGAAATGCTCTAATAAATTTATTAATGTGATATGAGAAATGCATTCATGTCCTCATAATTTAAACTACGTCGCATAATTGTATTGCATCAGAGTTAGATTCAGATGCTTTAAACCCTTACTGGCGGATTCGGATCGACCCGACCCAAACACCATATAGTAATATGTATTCTGAGTCCTTACGAAGCAGCACCAGCAATGGAAGCAGCTCTCTCGAGTGTATCCGAGTTTGGGCTCCCATAAACGGGCAGGTCAGTGAACGGATCACTCGCCAGATGAAAGGTGTTCAGTTCAAACAGATCAGAGCTGGATTCACTCCATCCTCCATCCTCTTCTGTCGGCCTGGACGACTCTTCCTTGTCTTGCCCATTAGCAACTCCATCGATCACCCATTTGTTCTCAGGATAACCATCCATGGACTTCGCTCTCTCGTACCAAGCTTCTCTGTGTGAGCTGAAATGAGCAGGTTTGATCTGGTGCCCACTGGGCTTGCTGTTGGAGTAATCCAGCTCGTTACTTCTTACAGTCTGAGAACAGCTGACGCTGCTTCTCCTCCGCCCTGTGTGCATCTCCTCGAAACGTCGATCTTTGAACTGTGATTTCTTCCTAGAGATTGTTTGCTTGAAGAGAGAGATGAGGAAGCTAGCTAGCTTACCACCAGGGGAGCTTCGCTGCTTGTTCTTCTTCTTCTCCTTGCACTGGTCGTCGGCCTTTCGGGACCGGCCGGGGAGTATGGCTCTCAGTGTATCCAAACTCCTCCTACCTGCTCCCCAACTCACTCTCTCTTCCCTCGTGCTTCCTTGAAGGCCAAGGCCTTCGCAGGTACCGATTCCACCGGAGAAGTATCGTGTCGCCTCGAACACCTCAATCTCGTCGGAGTCACCTTGGCGGTGAGCCTTTGTCATCCTTGATGCTGAGAGAAAGAGGCCAAGGTTTTGTCTGGAATGATGGTGGTGGTGGTAGAGTTGCACCCCTCTTTCAAGTACACTGTTGATCACATGGGAGGAGGTGCATGCTTGAAGGTGTTTTGCTTTGGGAGATGTCTCCACTTGATGCTATTTATGTTGCTGTGTGGTCCATAGAGCTGCAGGAGGGAAACAAAATTGTGGCCTTCAAGATGTTGAGGTGGTGAATTAATTTGTCTGTCCATTCTGTAAAGGTCTTATCCTGAAATCCATGATGATATCAGAAAGCAAAAAATGTCATTCCTTTATATTGTTTTAAGACCCAAAACCATTAGATTAAATGACTAGTAAATGTAGTTAATGAGAAAAGTAGAAAATAGAGGGAGATTTAATATCTGTTCAGCATTCAGTATTGAGAAATCATGCGTCTAGTCAAATTTAGATGCGTGCGCAAGTCATCAGTCGAAGCATTAGCTGATGGGAAGAGCATGAAAACGAAGATAGATGCTTAGTCACATTCACAGGCTGCCATCCACAGATCTGCTTTGATGCTCATCCAAAACCTTTGTTGTCTTAGATCTCCTGTGTAGTTGCTTTCTTTCACTCGGCTCCATACATCAGATAAAGATGACTTCAGGAGTATATGCTCAGTCTTGGATGTGTCCTCAGCTTCCTTTGTGGGTGAGGAAAGAGAAAACAACTTGTCACGTTTAGCTTCAAGCTGATGTTTGTCTCTTCTTGAGGATATCTCAACACCAACACATCCACAGATTCCCCTCTCTCCCTTTTTATTTGAGGTCAGAAAATATTCTGCTTATGTTTGTTTGGATACCACCAAACTTTTGCATGGCACACATCAGATGATACTATCGGTGCCAGGTCATATACATGTCCAATACTGCTAGGGTTTCCCACCAGTTTCTGAGACAAACATAGTTGCAGCATTAACATACAGTCAGGAGGTTATTAGCAACTCTTTTTCCTAGTCAAAGCTTGTCTACCTCAATTAACCTGTTAGGAGAACACCACAACTGATAAGGCGATCCTTTCCTCTCACTAGACATGGACTGAATACTTAGATTTGGATCATGAATACATATATGTATATATATGAGCAGATTTATATCACTTCCTCTTCATTAGCAATGCATACATAGGATGAATGGATCATAACTAGCAAATACTTCAGTACCAAGAGAGGTTTTGTTGTAGAGAGATGAGAAGATCAAACAAAAATTAACACCATAAGCGCATCACTAACAAAGAGGAAGGGCTCCATATGTCGATCGAGAACCCTAATCCTCCTCTTCCATCTGCTTGTATAAACTGGAGCTTTCCATTGTAGGGGAACTGCTGCTTTCCTGTATCATTTGGCCAAGAGGACAACAAACAATTAATCCATCAAGCTACAGACCGGTTTCTAATGCCAAAGTAACGAGCTATTATTCTGTTGTTTCCATCAGAAAGATAGGATTTACCACTTGTTCAGTAGGAGACAGCTTATCATCACCAGATGTGGAAACAATGATCGAGCAACGAGGATCACACTTTGCCCACTTCAGTCAATGCAAAACGAAGCACAAAAAGGAAAATTGCCATCACTAGTATATGAAGAAAATGTTCACTGAAAGAATGCATGAAGAACTGAGTTGTTTGTGTGATTACGTTCTTTGCAGCCATGCTAAAAGCTTCTCGGTGAGGAATATCGGGTTTAGAAGCTTTGATTCGCTGAATCTCCTCCCTGTCATTGTATGTATATCAAACTATATGTACTAATTTGGATCATAGAAACTAATGAGGAAGGAAGGATTTGCAAGCTTCCGAATGCAGTCCCAATTACATGTACTGATAAAATTTGTGGTTCGAGTGCAAGGAACTATGCATTTGGCTTGGCTAGAACAAATTAAAAACACACATATCACATAGATAATGCATGAATTATCTCACAGATGTGAGCATGAAGCTTTTCCTTTTGAACTCTTATGCAAATATAGAATTTCGATATTCAGATTGGTCCTTTTCTCTCTAAAGATCTCTTAAAAGACTACTACTTTTTTTTTCCATTTCCTCTACCTTTAACTTCAACCAACAAAAATAGTTTAACAAAAGCTTTGTTTTTTTCTCTACATGTCTCTGTGGTCTTCTTCCCAAGTTTCACAGTTCTCATTCAATCTCATTGGTGTACCAATACCATGATAACTTAGCTGTTTTTGTTGACAGTCTTTTCAAAAGAGCACCACTAATTCTTGAGGTGATATAATGTGATTTACCAATCAGCATGCATGATGTACCTCAAAAATCTGTAACAAAGATAGCTTGATTCGAGGATCAGATGAGGATTATGGTTCATGGCTTGATTCGAGGATCACAATTGGTGAAAGAAGGGTGAAGGATGTTCTTGTCCAACATGAGCAAAAAGCTTCAAGGATATGGAGCTAATTAAGATGATCCACACAGTGAATAGGATGATCTTTAATCAAGGCATGTAAAAGATGACCTGGCTCTACATTGTTGGCAGGGAATTTGGGTGGAGCACTTCAAAATTGAGAGTAAAAATATTCACATACTAATTAATACCTCAGAATACTTTGCATTGCCTGATAAGATTACACAGGATTGAAGATTCATTTTAATTTCCTATGGTGTTAAGGTGGGTTTTCTGAAGTCAATTGATGATAGCAACAAAACAATGTGTGCAGAGTTCCAGATACATGTACAATCCACTACTTTGTCATGCACTGTCAAGACCTACCATGTAAGATGTTGGAATTGCATATGCACTGGTTTAATTCTTTATATGTAGATGGTAGATCTACATATGCCAATAATATTCTCTTTGCAGATCCAGTAAGGTAAGGACCTTAGAAGATAATATTTGCACAAAAATCTCATGCAGGAAGACACAACTGGCAGCTATTGAAAATCCACCGCATGTTAAACGAGTAAAATTACACTGAAAACAGTGCAAAAATCTTCTTTTTTCTCTCTCTACCTGTTAATAGTTATTATTGTTTCTTCAAAAAAGGTTTTCTCCGTATTGTTTTTATGCTTTTCAAGCAGCATATAACGAAAAAAAAAAAGGAACTTTGCTACATTAATAGAAGATTGCTATGCTCTGCAATTTCACATCTTTGTAACCACTGTAATATATGAGGTTTGAGATGCTCATGAAGCTCATTCGTGAGATGATGTTGGAAAACAATGCTGTTGATTCTTACCTCATGAAGCGATTATAAGCTGAAGGCATTCTGTGTTTCTTCTCGGGAGCTGTCATCAGGACATCATTAACATTCCTCAAAAAAATCACTTCAGAGGATATGAAGATGAACATCAAAAAACCATGGGGGGGTGAAAAGAAACTTCACGTTTCACAACGAAGGTTGGTTTTTGAGTGGTTTGTTCGCTTGAAGTTGAGGAGGAGGAGGAGGAAGACGAAGCTTGGCCCCTCAGGCAATCAGCACAAGCACCCTAATTTACAATGAAGAGTGTTGTTATATGACATATATAAAGTCTCCAACCTTCTCTCTTTTCCTAAAGCAGTCTCAGAGAGAAAAAGGTAAACTACATCCAGACTAACTTATATGTAGGCCTACAAGCTAGAATCATGCATAGCTGAAAAATATCACTGCCACTGCAAAAATAAAGGTTAGTGAAAGATGAACAAAGGTTCTTTCTTTTTTTCTCTCTCTCTCTCTATCTCTCACTCTAAAATGGACCAAATTGGAAGTAAAGCTAATGACAAATCTCAAAGGAGAATGAGAGAAGCACAAGAACAAGATTTTAATGATTGCACCATGCATCTTGTCACCGAGTGTGCTAGAACGTAGCCTAGTGAAATGAACAAGGAGACGCAAACCTGAAGGCCCATCTGGAAATCGTTGCAGCTATGGGACTGCACCATGGTTCTGGAGCTGAGGAAGGAGAGATGGTTGCAGTGGCCACATCTCACGGTGATCGTGTCCATCACCGGCTTGCATGGGACTCCAACCTGCATCCAAGAGAAGAGATCGGGATCCATCAAAGTGGTTGGAAGTAGTTCTTTGGACTCTCTGCTACCACTGTAACTATTTGTTGGATCTTATTATGCCAACCATGTTCATTCTTTTTCTGCATTCTGTGAAGGCGGACACCGAGATCCGTTCAATTGTTTTTCTTCTTTTATTGGGCAAATATTTCAGATCTATCATTCAGTGAATCTTCTCTACATAATTCTTTAGCCGTTAGCTGATAATTTGGTGAAGAGAAAGGTAAGGGAATACAAATGAAAGCTGATGGGTTGTCATGTGTGTGCTCCTATAGTGCGGTGATGAGGAAACGCAAGAATTCAGCACAGGTATAGAGAGGAGAGACAAAGTTATGGTAATAGAATATGCTGAAGCTTTGAAGGGGCCTCTTTTTGTCTTCTTTATGTGTGGCATCAAATCAAGATGCTCAGCTGCGTTACATGGAGCCCCGACCTGCAACTGCTGACGGGACTGTCATGAACTAGGGCATGTATATAATTGGATCTCCCTTGAACTGCTGCTTTCTATCTGCAAAACTTATTACTCTTTCCTCTAACTATAAATTCATTTTCCTAAGTTACAGGAAGAACCCTAGGAGGCATTAGGAGCCCCGAACTGGGAACATTAACATCATGAACAGCAGTAACACTATCAACATGACCCGTAGAATAACAAAGTAGAGTGCTTTCAGCTGGATCTTGTCAAATATCGGCCACAGACGAGGAGATGACTAGGAGAGAAAAGAGTAATGGTCCTGAGGTGCTAGATCAAAGGCGAGGGAGAAACTTAGGTGAAATGAAGGAAAGATGTGATATGAGGAGGCGTCACCACTGATGCTAAAAGAGTAGCCAAGAAAACAAGATCATATGAGTGAAGAAAATTCTCATGAACATCTTTCCTGTACATGAAAAGCATCAAATCTTCTCCTCGAAGGAATTACCGCAAGCACAGTGTTGCAGTAGGTGCAACGCACGTAACACAGGTGCTCCGCGGGAGAGACCGAATCCATGACCACAGGAAGAAGAAGAAGAAGAAGAAGAAGAAGAAGAAGAAGAAGAAGAGGAGGAGGAGGAGGAGGAAGCAGGGTCAGAGGAAGGAGAAGAGAGGGAGAGAAGCGGTATCCACTTCTCCTGTGCTCACAGGAATGGGCATGCACCATGGTTTAGGGTTTCTGTTCTGGCAATAATGCCCGGGGGAACCCCACTCACGGTACGTACGGCCAAGCCAAGCCAACCCAACCCAGCTAGAGAGCAAAAGCTATGTGGCCTCCTATATCTCGTGATATCTTGGCATGCTGCTTGGCATCTTTCTATGACCAAGATAGCAAATTTGACTGCATTGTTTAACTCGTCGGGATTGCTACTCGGTCAAAGTAACATAAAAGAGAAAAGCTTAGCTGAGAATCTACTGCATCTCTTAGGGTTACAGGTAGCCTTTCTGACTTCACCATCGTAACATAAACCACCCTTGATTCCACATCAAAGGCCGTGTAAAGAATGAAGGACAGAGCCAAGCAAGTACACCAGCTAGTTTGACTCGTGGGATAAACATCAAAACCTTTCCAGATTATAATCTGGCTGAGGCATTAATTACTTGTGGTAATATGCGAATCCATCTCGCGCACAGACAGAGGCAAGAAGAAGAAGAAGAAGAAGAAGAAGAAAAGTATATATCACGAGAGGAAAGAAAGGAGGAGGAGGAACAGAAATTTAAGAGGAAGGTCGGAAAAGGTGGAGGGGATCAGTTGTCACTGTCGCGAGGGGCCACTGAGTGCGGGAAGTGATGTGACGATTCCTGGGTTTCCCAGAGGGGTAAAGGAAGGGACACCCCCCAACGCACCACCACACTTGCCCACTTCGTATAACCACGCCTTGTTTGTCTCCACCATAGCCTTTTTCCTCTCTCACAACCATAGGCTCTGCGGGAAAGAAGGAACTCGAGAGAGGCGAGCAAGACATGGGAGCTCGGCATCTCTTTAATGGATTTAGGCAAGGTGGATAGCTCCCATGCATCCATGCTTCCCTTTCTTCCATTTTGGAAAAGGGTGAAAGGGTGGTGGCCTTCCCAAATCCCAACCTCACACACTTGTTGACCCCAATTTGGGTGGCCGTCTTCTTGGTAGATTTGTTGCTCACTTTTTTGCACCCTCGAAATTATTCTCCTTTGTTTGGTTGGGTGTCAGTGCGCACTCTCACGAGTACTACTATTCTTTTGTATCATCTGAATTCTTTACCCATACACACACACACATATATATATATGTCATTACAAAAGAAATATAATGGTTGACTAAACAACTAAAAGCCAACAATGAACAATATAAATTCACTACGATTAAGGATTTACGTGATCTACATGCTATTTGTATTTGACTGACGCAGGATAGACATTGGTTTAGTTTACCTCTTCACAATGACCTTTTTCTACTGAATAAGTTGCATTTTTTTTTTCTCATTACATGGACATGAATTTGTATTGTTGCTACAAATCGCATGTCTTACTGCATGTTAAGTGATTGATTACTTGTAATCAAACACTGAAGAAAGCAACATTGGAGGTGGGGAATGCACATTGAAATGGAGACTGTTTGTTTTTGTTTGATGCATAGCTTATCACATGACAGGAAAATATTTCCATCATCTTGTGGTTATAATCATTACGAGATATTGGTACAATATGAGCATCACATTTATCCTTTACACTATTGCTCAAAAGCACTGAGTAACTCAAACAACACATTCATGGGTGGTGTTCTTCCATTGGCTCCATCTGACTGACAAAAAGAGCCAGTCAAAGCACAAGCGTGAAGGATGAGTGAGTACTTATGGGTGTTAAATTTTCAATGCTCCCAAAAGTACTTAATCCCTTTATGATTTCTTTCTTTTCTTATTTGATTCTCTAAATTATGCTAAGAAGACGAAGAAGAAGAAGAAGAAGAAGAAGGGGGAAAATAACACAAGTTAGAAATTTCACAATCTGCCAAACAAGACATGACAAACGTAACAAAAGAAAGACTATAATTGCATGCTTAGAGATGCTCAGATTTTGATGTACTTCTGCACTCTTACATGATAAAATTAAACATGAAAACAAAAGGAAAAAAAAAATCCACATTCAAATCGGTATTCTCCATCTAATCTCGTAAAAGGAAGAAAGTGATTCGAGTCTTCTGTGACCTCAAGGTATTATAGAGGGTGAGTAGAACTTCCCTCTTCTCGAGGGACAAGAAGTAGATGGGGTACAGCTCTTATGTCTCGACTTGAGGGAACAAACACAGGAGGCGCTCCTTCCATTCATCGTCACCCATGGATGCATCTCTTCGACTTGGCAACAAGATGAAAATTATTTGGTATAACAATTTGCGACTTCTCTATGGTAAATTCTTGAGTTGTACTCTCTTTCACCAAAATGGTAATGGTAGATAATGATCCAATTAACCATCTTAAAAAGGTATTATGACTACAATACTCCATTCTCATTAGTGTTACACTAACTTAGTTATCCTAATCTTTTCTGAAAGCACATCTACACAATTTGATCTAAAATCGTGGGTCATCACACATTAAGGTGGCATGTGGATCGCTCCTGTTTCTGATACCTAAAGATTAACAAGAGTTTTGTCTTGTGTCTTCTTTTGGTTGTTTGTTTGGCTTGCATTGTTTGATCAAAGGTACAATGGGGATTAATGGATGAACATGGGGTTGAAAGGATGATGATATTGTTTCCAAAAGAACAAAAATCATACTAAAACTTCTCCTTGGAACTTGTTTTCAAGCATTTATTTCTACATATAAATTAAAAAAAAAATAAAGCGAGAATATTATTTTCGTATACCGTAAAAGATACCGTATTAACGGAAACCTCATGCACTGAATTTGTTTTTCTTTTTTTTAAGAATAATAAAAATGATGATTTCTCACTACAACATACAATCTCACTCTTTAGTTTTCATAACATTTTCTTGTTGAAGTTTGTACAATAATATAGGGGCCCAAATTAAATGTTAATAACTCTCACAGCATAATCTCTCATAAAGATGTCGGATCTGTTGTGGAATATAAAAGTAAAAATTTATTGACCACATAAATATTTATTTTTATCCGATCAAGATGTAATATTTCATATTAGATTAGGAGCTATGTTTCATACGTATCTAATATTTTGGTGTAGTCGGTGGATAAATCCTAATATTGATTTATAAGAAACTGATTGATGTATTACTATACAATTAATAGTATCTTTTGTTGATGTTCATATATAGATAATAAGATGAAGTTATCTACCTCTCTTCAGCTAAATAAACCACTTGTATTTGACGTAAACTGTTCATAGCCAGCTGAGCTGAAACTAATCTTGTCTTGCAAGCGATTAGAGTCATCATCTGCCATGGTAGAGGATGTGACGCATTCATTATAAATGCTGCAATATTGCAGGCTGGGTTGTACGGCATGCAGGCATGGAATTGGTGATGCTGTTGCTTCAAAGACAGGTATATGTTATAGTACTCCTAAAGAAAGCTGAAGCCAAGTAATTATAGGACAGGAAATAAGTAGAGGAAGAGGGTGAATAGAGAGGCAAGTGCTGCAACATAGATCTCAAGGAGAGGCTACATTTGAAGCCTACTTGAGCCAGATGTAGCTGATAAGACCAGGGCTATGTGTGTCTTCATGCTGCCTTCTTCCCTCACCTCCCGCTGACCACCTCCAAGTCTCTGATCCCAGTGGAGGAGATGTGGGCCTTTCGGAAAGTGCCATTGGAGCTGCATGCTTCATAGGACGGTCCCTAAAACCTTGCAGTTGCATGCATTTGGCGGTAGGAAGAAGTAACACATCACCTATGCCTTAAAACCATGCAGTTGCATGCATTTGGTGGTAGGAAGAAGCAACACATCACTCATGCGTGCAGGCCTGATGGACAACACATTCATTTGCATTGATTTTGATGTACTCTTTCTCTCTTCGGCTTTTCAAGTTCACAGCAGCATCGGGTAATATCCGGCAAGGAAACCCATGGAGATCGTTTGAAATTTGAATGTGGCCATGGCGTTTTGCTTTGACATGATTGATGTGAAAATTTTCTCTTGTTTATTCTTTCTGGGTGTCAATCTTTGACTGGTCTTTGTCACTACTTGACAAAAGCTGACTTTAAACCTTAGCCAAACTCTCAACCTGCTGTCTGTAGATCCTCTACTGTTCACTCACTATTGAGTGCCCAATCATATGGACCATCTGTTTGGAGGATAACCCTCATTCATGGACCTAATGAACAGGGACCGTAGGGTTAGTATGTGTTACAGCCAGGACCAGTGACAGACTCCTACACATGTGAAGTCTTGGTCTATGACACCAGCCTTAGGGCAACCTATCTAGGTTGATGCAGCACAATCAACATCTACATTTGGATCAGACAATCTAAAAGTATTGGACCAAGTACAATACATGAGTCCATGCAAGGGTGAGATGAGGACATCCTTCTGTTGCCAAGTTGGGTAGTAAGATAACATGGTGTGCTAAGAATGTTACTGCTTGAAATTTTATCTTAACCAAACCTAATGATTTTATAGAGACTCACAGCCTCAGTGAGTCATATAAAAAGCATGGTCTGTCTAATCTACAAGGCTTTCATCAACACACAGTTTAGGAAGGATCAATATATATGCACAATTTAACCCTTGCAGACTGAGTTAGGTATGTGTTCTTCAGATTGCTGCCAACTCCTCCTCTCAAATATATAAGAAGAAAATGAATATACTTGTGACACAAATCATCCCTCACACTGCATATTGCTTAATTGTAGAGGAATTTAATCCCAAGGAATCCACAAGGAAGAGAAGGGAGAATGATGGAGAATTCTAATGCAGTTGTTATTCTTCTTTGTCTCTTGATGCAGAAATCCCACTCTCACAGCTGATAGTTGTGTCTCTTTTTGGCCAATACACTTGTCATTTCTTATGATTGCTACTGCAATCACATGAGTAGCTCTCTCACACACCTGACCTATGGAGCCCATGGATGAGGCTGTGTGACCCAGAGAAATCTCTTGGGAGAGAAATTTGGCTCATGAATCGGTTTGTCCTCTTATGCTTCCACTGCATGCTCTTCTCTGACCCACCAAAGCCATCATGTCTCATGAGCAACAGCAGATGAACAGCTAATGCCAGTACTGCCAATGCAGTAAGGATCTGCTACACCATATTGGATACTGGACATCACACCAAATTATAAGATACTGGCATCTCTTTCAGACTGGCCTTGATCTTTTGTGTTCATGGACTTCCATTGGCTGTGTGTCAGTGAGCATTGGATGTTGAGTGAGTGACACTTCAGAATGAAGGACTCCATTGCAAGACAGCAAGGTAGACCCCATCCATCTTGCTCTAGTCCTATACATCAGGCAGAGCTGCAAGGTAAAAGAATGAGGAATAGCATCAAACAGCTCCATGCAATGTGAAGGGTGATATTTGGGCCAGAAATTATGGGTCTATGGGTCCTATTTGTTATTCATATTGAGTATGAACCACTCACCCATAACAATACTCTTTTGAGACTAAGTTGGGATGCTACAAACACTTACTCTTTTGAGTAGTGTCTTGATGTATTCCAGAGTGATCTTGCATAATATTAGTCATGTTTGAGTAGTCTTTGAGCAATGAAGACATATAGTACAGCAGTATCTGATGCAGAATGTGGTATGATGATGAGAAGCACCAGCATTTGTTTGAGGAAGAATCAACAATGGCAAGTTGAGGGCAGCAAACCAAAGCTTCTAAACCTGAGACTGCCTATGATAACTGAGGTTTGTGCCTTTGCAAGTGGATACAAATGCAAGCCATGATTTCCTTTAAGCTTTATGCCTTCTGTTTCCTACATATCTATTGCAAAAGGTGGGCCAATCCTCTGGAGTTTCACTGAACTGGATCAGAACCACCACATATGCTCTGTTCCACAGCAAACATCTATGCCAACTATATCTTCGATGATGAAAACTCAGGTACCACAATAGGATCTAAAAGCCACAAAAATGCCAATAACACTGCCTTACTAAAGAATTATTAAGGTTTCTTAGCTCAAGAACATTGAATTCTCTTCCATAGGGAGAAATGCCACCCTCAACACATCATATTTAGTGAGCAGATTGAGACATGAATCTGTGCCTGGATTTCTAATTGGACCGGTTAAAGAATACCATCTGCTTGCTTTGACCCTCTGCTCTCCCCCGAAGGTCACAACTCTCCGCCTTATTAGATATACCCCATCATCATAATGAGGCATAGATTCACTAAGATCTTGTGGCCTTTGTTATTCCCCCCACCCAAATGACATGACGACGATACAGTGTAGGAGTGAGTGAGAAGAGAGAGATCGATCCTTCAAGAGGTTTGGCATCTCCACGACGAGGCATCAGGTTGCCTTATTTTTATGACATGGAAGTGTAAGGAAGGTGATAGTTCTAAATGTTTCTATGTGGGATTTGATCCCAGAAAGAGCAGGATATCATGGAGGTTCTTTCTCCATGATTTGGTTGTAGCAATTTAAAGTGGAAATCATCAGAACATTAGAGGCTTGACGAGTACCTTAGCATATAGACATGAATGCAAAGCAAGAGCTTCATGAAAAGCCAATCATAGAGGATAAGCATGCAATAAAGCAAAACTTTGCAAAGCATATATACCATGAAGAGTAGACACTATTCTTGTAACACCCCAACATTTATTTGAGGACCTAGTCATAAATACACAATTTATAGGGACTAAATTGCAAAGGTACAATAGTAGTTTTGATAATATATTTAAAAATAATAAAGAGGACTCATTTTGATGTCAAATGAACTCAAATCAAGCTCACAAAATTGTATTAGGTATGGTTTTGAACTCTCGTATATTATCATTATTTAGATTTATATTTTGGATTATATATTGATGCATCTTGATATTTTTAGTTAATTAAATATTTATATTATGAAGGAAATAAAAAAATTATGACATTAGAACAATATAAAAAAAAAGATTAAAATATGTTGTATCGAGGATATGCAATCAAAGTAAGTAGAGTAAGTATTCTATGACTCCATTTGATCCCCTTTTTTTAAGTATGAATGCATATATTTATAAATTATAAATATATTATTTACATGATTTAAAGATTTTTTTATTATTTGAAAGCCTTGCAAAAGCACTTAAGATGTTTACCATATGTAAAAGCACATTCATATAAAAATAGCTATTCAATCATTATATTAAAAAAAAATTAAAAAAATTTATGAATATTGTTAGTTTTGAAATGATGAATCATTTTAAAAATTATATGTTAAAAAAATTGCTTAAAATTTTAGTTTTGTAAGAAAGTAATTTATATAACAATAATAATAAGATTGTAAGTCCCAATTATTTAGGATCGATTATATGAATTTTTTTACGACTATTGGGATCTATAAAAATTCACATATTTAATTAAGTTCAGAATACTTAAATCTTTATTTATAGTTTCTATTAAAAAAAATTTTTTGATCTTCTTCCACATTTTCTCATACCACTAACATTAATTATTTTATTACTAACATTAATTATTTATAATTTTTATTAAAGTCTCTTTAAATCATCCTATATCTCTTTAGTGCTACTAAAAAAAAAAATGATATATTATTTTTTTATCTAATCAATATGACTTTGATTAGAATTCTATCAATGGGGGTTGTACATTGATATTTGTTTGAGATATGTGTTATATATATTATAAGGGTTCAATACTACTATTATGATTATTGTTTTGATATTTTAGCTAGACTTACACTTGTGAATCCCTGATTATATTTATGCTTATGAAAAGTTAATAATAGTTTTTGTATTGCAATAATTTATGTTTCGATATGTGACATTAGTTATATTTATGTTCTTATTATGAAAATATATTTAAATACATCTTACTTTTAAAAATATTATTAGTAAGTCATGATTCGAAAGTTTTGTGAACTTTATAAGCACCAAAAAACAATTTGATATTTATGGTATATTAAATACATAAAAATTTCATGTGTAAAGATAATATTATGATAAATTTTGAGTCACAATGCTTATTAGTTGTGATTTGCTCATAAAATTATCTTTTAATTTTTCAAAGTGTATAGTGAAAATTACTTATGTACATATTAAAATTACTTTGTATATATTTTATTTGGATTGAAATGTTATAAATTGCTAAGTTGAATTGTATTATTAGTATCTTAAGGGTTGATTAATTATGAATTAATTTATATTACAGTTCTCCTTCCTTTGTTAGTGATGAGGATAGTAATTACGATAAGACCCGGTTGATGTCAACCGCACCTCACGCCTCGATCGACGCGACGGTACCCGGTCAAACGGACCAGAACACAGCCCGAGGCGCATTAACATCCGCTTAGGCTCGGCTCTTCACGCCACGTCAAACCAATGTCACACGCCACCATCTGCCCCTGCAAGCGGGCACATTAAACAACAGCAAGCTTCCCTATAAATACCCTCGCACTCTGGACGAGTGGGGGAGGAAGAAGGAGGAAACACACCGCAGAGACATCTCAAACTCTTCTCTTTTTCACCCCCTCCACCATCTGCTGATTTGATCGTCGGCTCGACCCGACCTGTGTGCAGGACTGTAGACGGGACACGTGCCAAGCCGAGGAGGCCCATCCCGGTGGAGACGGCTGACCCCATCCTGATCGGACCGTCGCAGCCGACCACCTCGGCGAACCCGAGGGCCGCACCGGAAAGATCCTGCCTTCCGGACCCGAACCGAGCCACGTCGGCCTCGAGGCCACGGCTCCAAATTGTTTACCGCAACGGTTAGTATACTACAAACAACACAATATCATAAAAGCTCAGATAAGATAATCAGCAATCAACCAACTTGCAAATGGACAAGATCATTTAAGAAGGCAGAAGAGGAAGAAGATGAACATTTAGAGTAGTAGTTGAGCAAGTAGGTATAACCTACCTATGCATATACATTCATTCCATTAGCTGCATTGCATGGAAACAGCATACATGAGCAGACCATCAGAAGCAGCTACAAAACACTTGCTATCAACATTCTTTGGTCAGAGCAGCACTTCTACCCTAACTATCAAGTTGGGCAGGTGATGGGGATGCCATGGACAAAATGATCTCCAAGCACTGCACTTTCCTATAGCATTTCTTCCCAACAAAACCCCTCAGCACCTTGGAACAGCTCTGCATACCAAAGGCTTCTCCATCTCGAGCGACATCCTCAAGCGTTCTGATAGATCCACACCACCATCTGCAGGCACCCAGTTGAAGCTCTGAAGAAGCTGCGCCAGCCAAAGATGAACAGTAGCTAATCCCATGGCCTTCCCCGGGCAGGCCCTCCTCCCCGCACCGAACGGCGCCAACCTCAGGTCGGAACCCAGAATGTTCACGTCCTCCTCCGTGAACCGCTCGGGCTTGAACTCATTAGGCTCCGCCCAGATGGACTCGTCGTGCGTTATCGCCCACATGTTCACCATCGCAGTGGTGCCGGCGGGGATGAAGTGGCTCCCGACGTGAGCATCATGTACGGCGAGGCGAGCCCACGAGAGGAGCGGACCAGGTGGATGCATCCTGAGGGACTCTTTCACGATGGCCTGCAGATAAGGAAGGCTGACGATATCCGCATCAGTAACAGGGCGTGTGTTGCCGACGACGGCGTCGATCTCCGACCGCGCTTTGGATTGGGCGTCGGGGTGCAGAACCAGTCTGGCCATTATCCATTCCAAGAGGATGGCAACGGTGTCCGTTCCTCTAAAGATCATCTCCTGCACACCCATCAACATGCAAAAGTTGGCCGTCTTCTACCCCACACTAAAAGTCGATTCATGCATATCATACGTAATATATGGTGAGCTTAGGAACCATTATATCACCAAGAATGGCATGGACAGCTACAGTCCAAGAAAACATCAATTATTCGTCCGACACCAAGAGGAGATAAGATTCTGAAATCACTTTCGAGGAATTATATGAGATAAACTAAGGAACACAGGTTTGATATGCTCCACTACGATAACCGCAAGTCAGCCACAGAAAACATGTAGCAGATCAAGCAAAAGGATCAAACGCTAACAACCAAGTAGACAGCACCTTAAATGAAAAGATACGAAGCTTAATGACTGTGTCATGAGCTGCACTTACCCAGAGAACCGCAACCATGTCGGCGTCAGAAAGCTTCTCCTCCTTTTCCAGACCAAGAAGCACATCCACAAAGTCTCCTGCGCCATCCACCACACCTCCACTAATCCTGCCCATCACCCTGTGCTCCTCTATGATGCCCCCCACAAAGGCATTTACTCGTTTCGATAGACTCCTGCACCTCTTCCTCACCCCTTGCAAGTCCAACCACCCCAGTAGAGGGAAGTGATCAGCCCAATTGAACAGACCAAGGAGCTCATACCCTTCTTTGACCAGCCCCTCCAGCTCCGATCCCTCACCCTTGCCAAAGTCGTATCTTCTGCCGAAGACGTTCATCATCACGTTGTTCAGAGACCCAACGTGCAGAACCTTCTTCACCTCCACCACGCCATTCTTCGCCATCAGGTCCCGGACGTGGGCCACCATTTGCTCCCCGATCGCCCTCCGGCGCTCGCCGAACGCGGCTACCCGTCGAGGGCTGAACAGGTGGGTGGAAGAGATCCTCCTCAGGTTCCTCCAGTACTCGCCGAACGGGGCGAACCCCATGGCGCGGTGGAATAGGAGCTCGTAGGCGGACTCCTTGATGGGGCGGTCGGCGAAGGCCGAGCTCTGGAGGATCTCCTTCGCCGAGTCGGGGTGGCTCGACACGACGAACCGCGTGAAGCCGACGGAGAATGCCATCAAATCGATGGCCTTGTGCGAGTTGGCGAGCCCGGCGAGCACCCGGTGGGCTGCGGAGCCGGAGAGGGCAGAAACGAAGCCGGACGGGCCGGGGATGGAGCACGCGTGGGCCCTGGAGAGAGCCCAGGCGATTCCGCCGGGGAAGAACCATAGGACGGAGAAAGCAATGAGGGTCACGGCGAGGATCGGGGAGAGGGCGGCTCGGGGGAGGAAGAGCGTGAGGGAGGAAGCGTCCACTTCAGAGTACGACATGGGCGGGGCAAGAAGCCACAGTTTTAGCGGCGCAAAAGGCAAGGTATTTGGAGGAACGGAAGTGGCGAGATGGAGGTCCAGAAAGAGAGGGTTTGTAAGCGAAGCAAATGGGTACGAGCGAGGGACGAAGAGCGTGAGAGCGGAGCGGTTAAATAGGAGTAATTGAGCGCGGGCATTTCTCCTCTTAATTGCTCAATACAAGTAAACTACGGTATACACTTCAGGCGAAAACCTGTGGTCAATGATCCCTTTGTCCCCCAATGTAACAACAAATTACACGCTTTACCTTTGCAGACGTGTCTACTGCGAGGGTAGTTCAGTCACTTTGCGCGAAGGACCGATCTTTCCGAGATCTGGATCATTGCGTTGGAAGTTGGGACGGAGGCGACGCGCGTAACCGTAGACACCGACGCGCAGGCAGCGCGTCCGGGGGACGGGCCACGAGTGGGCCTCGTGATCAATGAGATTGGCGGCAGGTGATCCGACGGGGCCCGCGCGGGATAATACGTGGCTAGACGGGAGAACCCTCACCAACGATGGCGGGCTCCATCGCCGGGACAGGTGGCCTTCGAGGTGCCGTCTGTCCTGGCCCGAAGCGAGCCCACCTGTCATTGACAGCTCAGAACGGGCGGGTATTGCCGAGTCGCACGGCCGGGATCGAACCGCCGCTGCGTCCGGGCGCCACAGAAAAGCGGCGGAGCCCGCTGCCTCGAGCCCGTCGGTGTCGTCGCATCATGTCGGTGCTACACGCCGGTCCGGTTCATCGACCGGGTCCTCCTCCTCGCCATCTGGATGGACCACGATGCCTCTTGTCGGCGGTTCAGATCGATCCTCGTGGCGCTTCTGACCACCGTCGGTTGCAGCGGCCAACCACGCAGCCCGATCTAAACCCCCGCTGGTTCTCCTTGTGGACCCCGGCAAAAACATCCTCACGTATCGACTGCCGTTTGTGGACCCCAGCAAAAAGCTGACGGAAACCTAGGGGATTGCTTTGCTCGCGTGAGATGATTAGTGGCTCGATCAGGACACAGTAGACGCGTACGTGGAGAGGAGATCACCACCAGCACTTGTGAATAACAAAGGGAAGCGAATCCACATTGATGGTTTCAATTTCACATGATAATGAATACACGAGAATACTATATATGATCATGAAACTTCCGGAGTGAAAAGAAACCTAGTGAACAAGAACCTTGGTGTGCGTGATCAATGTAAGGACACCCTATGGTTGTCATCCTCAAGAGCAAATGTTGTCCAAAAGCTGAAAGCTTTTATTGCATGGTCACAAGAGGACCACGCAGCTAATCATCTCATGTCCAAGTCCCCGTCTCATGCATGCGTTTTGGAGAGCCTACGTGCAAGAAGAAGAAACTCGAGGACAAGGCCTACCAGCATAATTGCTGCATGCACTACCAGCTTCCCTTTGTTCTCATCCAGCATGTGAACTCCCAAAGCCATATTTCCTCCTGGTCTCTCCATCCATCAGCTCCCCAGTACACAACCTGCTGGTTGAGCCCTGCAACCTAAACACTGACCCCACCAGGCCCTAGCCTTTTCTTTTACGTCGATCTCTGACGACCAACGACCATCCGACGCATGCGTGTTGTGCGCTGGGATGTGGTCTTCTTCGTTGCAGCTAGCCATGGTCTTCGAGGCCTTTGATGTCCTTGACATGGTCCTTCTCGGCATCGGTCGAACGAGTGATTTGACGGAACACATGACCGCTCGGCTCAGTCAAAGTTTGAGGTCATCATAGGGCGGAGAAGAACATGTGCGATCGGTTAATTTGGATGCTGCTATCTTGTGGCGGCTTTCCCATGGAAATTTAATACTTGTTATAGTGCTACCTTCTGAAGGAGCGAAGAGCCAAAATGTTGTGGTATGGATGATGGGACACACGAGGGGACAATAAAACTGTGAGAAGAATGTATTACCTGGTCCACTCCAGTCCGCAAATTAATACAGGCAAAGATGGTTAAGATGTTTGCAAAATACTCCACGGGGATACTTTCTCCACTCAATTTTTTTAGCTTTACCCGAGCAAAAATCTATTGAGGATGAAGACGGTTTTCCTTGTGTGTGATGAAGGAGCCTTGTACTGCACTTTATACTTAATATTTGCTCTCATGTAATGAAACCAGCATCAACCATAATATCATGAGAATGGATTGAGAGGTCATTCACTTAAAGGAGGATAATATGCAATCACATTACATGTCTCTCAGTCATTCTGGCAATCATCTAGTACATATTCTTAGGATGCCATACATAACCAAACGTAATTTACATAAGTCTTTTATGACACCTGCCATATGCAATAAACCTTCATTCCAACAATCTCACTGCTTTAAACAGCCAAGAATAGCATCAGTTACTCCCGTTACCAAACAAGTAACCAAGGGAAGAACCACCTCCAGGAGCAGCATGCACCTTTGTGGAAGGTCGATCCTGTACAATGAAGACTCACAATTAGCTAGCTCTCCAATGATAAACAACAGGAAGAAGCACATATTCATCTCTTTTAGCTACAAGTAAATGAGAATTTGTATGCTCTTCAAGTTGCTATTGAATAGATAAAATAAGTTATGATATGAGCTGCTACACAGCTTAACTCAAGCAGTCACTGATTGTAAGGATTTATGTGGATAAATCTTTTTGGCAAGTACTTGTTGCAGATTGGACATGTCTCCTTGCAATCGCTGTGTTCAAAGTCTGTTGGGCTTTTTAAGTAATTTGGCAAGACATCATAATACAAGCACAAATTTATAGAAGCAAAGAAAGCAAATTTGACAGATTGAGATCTTCACACTGCTA
The DNA here is from genome assembly GCF_036884655.1 of Musa acuminata AAA Group. Lineage (NCBI taxonomy): Eukaryota > Viridiplantae > Streptophyta > Magnoliopsida > Zingiberales > Musaceae > Musa > Musa acuminata. The sequence goes on along the minus strand of NW_027021297.1, from coordinate 10,258 downwards.
AATCAAAATGCAGAAGGAATTTAACACACAATGTAAGTTTCTATCGCCTAAGTCATCAAATATCCTAATGGTTATTAAAACTTTCTATCTCCTAAATGCACTAAGATCTTGCTGGAATATCTTTTGCAGATGTAACAAACTAGTACTAGTAATCCAATTTGATAAGATTGTCACAATTAACATTATTGCTACCTTGAAAGCAAATATGTAACACTCCAATTAGTCCCATATTAGAAGTAGGCAAGACTATGGATGACTTATAAGGGTTTGATGGGCATACTATTGTCAATTTTAACTTAAGTATTTTGGTCATAAGTTGGGTTTAACAAAGTTGATATGCCAATTAACCCATTAGGTGTGACATTTAGTATCAAAGATATTTTATTATTTAGGTACAGTGAGACTGTCACAGCATGCAGCCAGCCCATCAAGCTATGCTTCATATGCACCATGTTAGGATTTGATATGGACTATGTTGGGCCTTAACGAGGACGTTAGGCCTACCTTGATTAGTCCCATAAGGTAGCAATCATAACACGAGAACAACATAGTTAAATAATTTAGATATTCAACTTATCATAAAAATTTTTATTGCAGCTGACTAGAAGCCATGGACAAGAGTTCAGCTTGAGAAACTGCTGGTTTTAGATAAAGAATTTTGCAATTAAAGCTACAAACTATAACCTTGTAGATAAAATCGTGTAAATGATAAAGGAAATAAACTAGAGCAGAAATAAACAGAGAAGTTTGTTTCTCTGAAGGATTGAATAAGAGAGAGGAGTAGATACTTTGCATGTTTGAAATGGAAATCCTGTATATCTAAAGAAGCAACATATGAAGGATTTTTACCAAAAGTTTCATGTGCAGATAAAAAGATACATTTGTAGAAAAAAAATGCACACTTAGCATATACGCTTTTATTAAAGTAGAACTAGTTGAGCCAGTGATATCATACTGTGATGAAATTTCCACAGTTCTGCCCATCTGCTCGGTAGAAGGTTTTTGCTTGACTGCTTTGGATACCAGCTGGAATCTCTTTGTTAATAGGGGGTGGAGGAGCTTGCTTTTGAACTGGTGCAGCATCATCAGAAACAGATTTGGGAGCCTCGCCGCCACCAAACAAATAGCCTAAAGAGCTCTGACCCCCTCCACTGCTCACTCCACGTCCCATTTTCTATCTTTGACAGATTTCCCTGCAAATTGGAAGCCTCAAGAGGATATCTAATCTGGCACAACTATAACGGAAACATCATAAGATTTCTTTTGAATGAAAATGACATGTCAGATTAAATTGTCTGGATAGCTAGATGCTAATGGCATACAGAGGGCTCAAGTTTAAATTAATTTCAGTGATCAAGCTATCCTAGTCACAGAGAATAGTTAAAGCAGTCGAGAACTAAATTCTAGAAGACAGTTTGACTGAAGATGAGCACAGAAACAATTATTGAACTTTGGTAAATGGTACTTCTAAATATGCTGCAAATTACTTCCTAATGAATACCAGAGGCATCTTCATGTCATAGCTAATAGATAACAATATTGAAATTGCATATAACAATCCAGTAATATAATTCAGTCCACCTGCATATTTAATCTTCACATGGTTCTCTACACATGCATGTAAATGGAATATTAATACTTGATCAAATATCACAGTGAATAAACAAATCTACTGGTAACTATTCCAGAAATCAAATTTCTATTCTGTCATATGGAGGGCTGAGCTTACTCATGGCAGACATTTTTTTTCCCATTGAAAGTTCTTCAGAATTCTCTGTTTTATTAGCTGGAGTGCACATATTATTATAAAGAAGAGAAAAAAATGCACATATTATTATAAAGAAGAGAAAACAGTTATCTACAAATACAGAGTAATATGAAAGTGAGAAAAAATGTATTAGCTGGTCAAGTTAAAAATGCTGCATAAGAAGATAGATGGCTGAAAGCACAAAATAAATTGCTTAACCAACTTATTATTATCTTCCAAGAACAACATTTGGTCAAATAGCATGACTGATTAGTTGTGGAAACTGAATGAGATCATGCTTAAAGTTAAGAAAATTCTATTGACTTGTTATCAATTACTTGACCAGAAAGGAGGAATTTCAGATTTGACTTCAGCAGCAATCTCAAAAATAACTTGTATGACAAGGGTTTAAGGGATCATGCTATTATGAGTTATCAAATGGGATTTGTGGCCTACATAATGGTCTTTAGCTAACAAGACTTTAGTGCACCAAACCAAACAATTTTAACAAAGAAACAATATCTCACAGACACACACAGAGCATGACATAGCGTGCTCCTTCATCAGCTGATTAAGATATTAAGATAAGCAGACAGGAGAGTGTCAGATATAGTATTGTTAAAAAGGAATTCAATATAACAAAATTGATATCTTGCATCTTTACTTATATATGGCAGGTCAGAACTTATCATATAAATGTAATCACAATCCAGGAAGTCACAGTTGACATTGCATCCAACATAAAGTGTTTCCTATTTGAGAGCAGGCTAAACTCGTTAAAATAAGCTACGACATTCAGAATCCAAGAAACCATCCGCTTCCTGAAGTTCATGTTACATAGCCTTTACAAGACCTGCAATCCTTGTCAGTCATGTGCAAGACACTGAAATCAAATATCATCCTACAAGCAAAACCAGTTTGAGATCAAAACCAGATCATCGTTTCAATCTACCCTTTCGATAAATACCATACAGCAGCCATTCCTCTCATAAATCACTAATAAATATATGTGCTCAATCTAATTCAAGATTTGCACGATTATAAACAGGACTATATCCATCACCAGATAGAATCAATACCACACAGCAGTCATTCCCCTAATAAGACACTAAGAATACATGACATCGATCAAAATCAAGACTTTGTACGAGTCTAAACATGACTATTCCTTTCACCAGATAGAATAATATATTATGTGATATGGGGATTCATTCAGTATAAATCAATGTTGCCTTTGGTACATCAAAAGTTGCAACCTTTAGATCCATAAATCACAGCATCAATTAGACAAAATTACCAATAAATAAAACTAAAACTAGCACAATAAGTCACAAATCGTCGTTGCAACTCAACTCCATCCACTGTGACTTAAGTGCTAAACACACCAATTCTTGTGAATATGCAGCTAACTAAAGAAGATTACAGCAGGAAATATCAAATCCAGCTCAATTTGACCCCAAATTACATCTAGAGAGAGAATCTGAGATCTGCCATCAGGAAAACCAGAGATCGAACTCCCAATACTCGGAAGTAACATCCAAATAGAGAAAGTTTGTACCAAAAACAGCAGGAAACAACGCACAAGTATCGATCGATTGAGAGGCTACACAAAGCATCATGTAATGGCAAAAGGCACCGGCAACTCCCGGGAACCAGGGAAATCGAAACGATGGCAGATCAGATCTATGGTTAGGGTTTCATACCTTCCGGATCTCTAGGGGATCGGATCGGAGACGGGACTGAAACCTGAGAGTATGGCGAATTGGTAAGGGGGGAGAGGGAAACAGATTTAAAGCCGATCAAGAAAGAAAAAGAAACGAAGAGGACTAACAGAGACGAGACAACGCGAGGCGGGACCCGCAAGTTGGTGGCATAAACTCTTATCTCTACTCCAGTTCATTACGCCCACTTCTTACGCGCCGAGGTGGGAGCAGCACTTTTCTTCCTTTTTCTGTCTACCCCTCCGTCTTACCTGCACTATGATAAGACTAACGGTCAGGACCCACGGAATTCGCAGTCACAGCGTTGGTAGCGAACGTGTAATCCCTATAGTAGTGTAGAAACGTAACCGGCATCCAGCGTTGCGAGTAACAATCGTCCTTGCTTTGGGTACCTAACGGTGAGTGCGGTGAGGACCGAGCCCAAGACGGGGCCCACTTGGTTTGGTTAGGCGACACGCCAGCTGGAGCCCAACCGTCCCATACGACCCTATTTATTGCTCGTGTTAATTTTTTATGGAATTCGATGCGACAGAAATCGAAGAAAAATAAAAAAAAGCTAGAAAAATGCTAATATTCTATATCTCACTAAATAGTTCTAATAATCGAATTAATGTGAGCTCGAAGATATCAAAACACTGCAAGTATTATATAATATTATTTATGTAACCGATGATCTAATCAAAAATTATTTTTTGATCTTATTCATCATCTCCGATAGTTAAGAAGACATGTTTGATAGTCATTAATTGAATTTTTGGCCCGATTGATAAAAAAATTATATTTATGTACATATAATCTCATGCATTATAGTATATTTATACACGGATTTCTTATACAGCGGTATATTTTATGTCTTTAAATTGTAAAATGTTATGTTTGTAAAATCAATATACGGAGGAATTTGTCTGTCATTTCGTATTTGGTTGCGACATATACGTAAATCTGAAACCCATCGCGCTCTCGACTCGATCGCGTGGCGGTTTTGGCGCGGAGGCCGAAGCGAATCAATCGGATGATCTCCAAATAGGTACGAGGTATGGTCGAAACCCCAACGCTTATCCCCCATTTCAATGCTTTTCCACCTCTATCGATTTTTCTTCGATGATTCCTATTTATCTGGTGTTTTTTCCTTGATTATGATACGATCTACCTTGATTTGTTCCTGATCTTAGTGAAGAGAAGTACCGGAAGTAGTGGAATGGTTTGATGATTAATAGTGTTTCTGGGGCCATTTCATTTTTGTGATTGATTTAGTCTTATAGTTCTGTGTCGTGGTTTGTGAGGATGGAGACGCAGGGGGTTTCATTTGAGACGATCTTGTTGATTTTGGGAGGATAAATGGAGAATAACCTGTAGATGGTGATCGATATTGGAGGATTTCCTGTTAGATTGATGATTTCTATGTCGTAGCGATTGCGATTGTAAGAAATAGTACTCAGATGATATTTCCCTTCAAAAAAGTACTAAAATGACTCAGATTAGGTCCGAAATCACTTGATAGTCACAGTTTGGAACTTGAATTACTCCCTGATCTCTGCTTCTGAACGCTTGTAGTGTATACACGAGTGATTTCAGGCAATGCTGCTATAGTGCTTATGTAACCTGTACAATGTTAGTTCCCTCGTGCTCTTCATTCATTCTACTGTTCTACATCGTGTAATCTTCTATTGTTATCCTTCTGATCCATAATATATTATTTTACCGAGATCCAAGTGACCTGCAACTCTGAGGGAGACCTACACAAAGGTATATGTTAAACATAATTCAAATGCGAACTTAAGGGCGAACACTCTGAGGTACCCATCTCTCGTTTTGGTGAATGCGATACTTGTCACTGTTAGCTTACCACTTGTTTCAGCATGTATTTGTAGAGTATTTTGGTGGGCTATTACATGGGTTGGTGGGTTTAAAGCCCGTAATTCTTGTGAGGATGATAAGATGAGGAAAATGTGGGGAAAGAGCATATATTTGGTTCTTATATGGTTTCTTACACATCAAACTATAGGATGCTTTAGTGCATTTGGCGGATAAATATTTGAGACAACTAAATGTATCTACTAATGATACATTATTGTTCATGTGAAGTTGCCTTGCTTGTATGCCGGGCCTGATTTCAAAGCATCCTTGTGTGCCTTGTTATGCACTCTCCTGTTTGCATAATATTCATTTACTAGCATTCTATACAAACTCTACGAAAGTTTCTCTTGGATTTTAGTCAATTCTCTAGTAAGGTATCAGTGTTCCTGTTTATATTTTAAAAAGCAATTGATTAAATTTTATGAGGGATAAGTAAACTTATCTTTTTTAAGATCTTTGAAGGGAAGCCTAAATTTTTTAAGTTAGATACGAAGGAATTCGATTATATTTAGTTGAGCCTAAATCAAAATTTTATTAAACTTGCTTGTGGACTGCCTTTCAAATTTCATACTCAAATCAATAGACTTTTCTGGCTACCCCAAAATTTTATTTCCTTATTTCTTGTGGAATTAGTCTTTTTCTGAGGTAGCAAAAGATTTAGAAGATGGGCACTCAAGCAAATGACTATGTAATGAAAATTGCTACAGCAAGTACCCAAAGAAAAAAATAGAGATGCCATTGGAAATAATTAGTAAGGTAGGTTAGGTCCTTGTCATGTTGGTATTTCTAGCACTTTAATTTCCTCTGGACCATCTCAGTGTGGAAGATTAAGAATGCATCATCCACTTATTTTCTGAATATTAGCACCATTTCAAATAGCTTAATAACAATCGTTATCTTTGTCACATTTACAAAATCTAGAATAGAATAGTCACCCATTTGATTTTGCTAATCATGAACATTATTTGTTTTCTTCTTTAGTTGTTTTGTTTTAGCCTCATAGATATTTCTTCTTTTTGACTGCTTGTGGCCAAGTCGATTACAAGGGTCAGTAGTGCCACAAATCCATTGTGCGACCAGTAAGAAAGTGCATAGAGATGAAAAAGGAACTCCTTGCAGACATAACCTACATAAATTAAAATATACTAACCATTCAATTAACATAAAAGGGAGTTGTGATCACCTAATGAACTGGTATTAATAAATCACTACCTGCATGAAGAAATACATAAAGAAAGCTTACACCCAAAAGGAATCAAACCTTCTTTTTGTTGCCACTAAGCAACAAAAACTAGTGATCTGGGAGAATGTCTCTGGATGGATCCTTCAACCACCACAAAGTCCACATGACTGGTGGAACCTCATCCATCCATCAGAAAACTCTCACTTTCTCAAAAATCTGAACCCTGTCAAGTCTAGATGTGGACTCATACCCTCAGTAGAATCAAGGATGACAGCAAGAGAAGTGAAGGGAGAGAGGCCACTCCTGCCTTTGGAAGCATGCCCCCATGGCTGCCATCTATGCTGCTGGTAGTGCCTGAGGGTCCAAGTCCTCCCAGCACACTTGCAGTACTCCCTGTGGTGCCTGTGTTTGGGGTGAAGGTGGTAGGAGTTGTGGAGTTTGGGGTGGTGGTGCTTGTGCTTGTAGGAGTGCTTGATGTTCCTGTAGCACTGACACAGAGAAAAAAAGGAATGGAAGAGAAACAATGTCTGGATCAAAAGAACAACAAGCACTATAAATCTAGCACATAAAGGCATGCTAAATCAATAAAATCTTTGCATAAGATCTTGGGACTGTAGTTCTCCACTTTCACCATAAACTGAAAAGCAATAAAACAATTCCTGCCTTAAAAGAAAAACACCAATTACTTATAAATGATCAGATGCCAGAGGAATTATGCAAAAGCAAGAGATTTATTTGGTAAATCAAACAAGAGAATAATATGATGAATTAGATTCTGTTCCATAGCCTCAATAGATAGGTGGAGAGGATTTAAAAAGTCACAGAAGATGGTTCATTATTCCATTGTGATAAGATTGGGTGGATGAATGGAAAAGCTAAAGATGGGTGGCAAGGAAAAGAACCAAAAAGAAAGCCACACCTTTTGACTCCTCCAACCATCAAATATTTAAAGGACAATTTTACATTTCTCTGGACTTAACAACAACAAGCAAAGTAAAACTCTTTTGTACTTAAAAGCAGGTGTTAAAATTCTTTGAGAAAATAATAGCAATCTTTTGTACCAAATTCAAGAGGAAGTACCTGGGAGTTGCAGGATATGTGCAACCATTTCCCCCTGCAAAATCAAAGACAATGTGGATTTCTCCTCTTCAAGTGGCAAACAATAATGTAAACAATATGTATCATAGGGGAGATTTAATCACCTGGATCTGTGGAGGTAAGCATGGTTGTGCTTGCAAAGTCACAGGCTCCTTGGGCCTGACCCTTCCTCTGGTAGTAGCTATTAGCAGCAAAAGAGCAATGAGCAAGCACTGTGTTGGGGTTGTAGCATGCCCCATTTTGTTGGATGGGTGTGCAGTCTGCCCCACCTCCACAAGCATAGTCTAGTGCCTTTTGCAGAGCAGTGTTACTAGCATCAGACCGGCAGACACACCAAGCAGCATCTTCCACAAGAAATAAAGAGTTGACAAAGTAGATTTCAGTTCATGTATTGGGTTGCAAATGACCAGAGGGACTGACCATAAACACCAAATGAAGTTGTACAGGCAAGGAAATTAGATTTGGCCTAAGAGGAGAAGAGTCGAGAAGAAACAAGTTGTGACTATAACAACCTTAACTAATTAACCAATCTAATAGAAGAGTATTATAAGATGGAAAGAAAAACATCATTCTGCCATTCGATTCATATGAGACCATAAACGTAAAAAACAGACAACAAAAAAGGGAGCAAGATATCAACGAAGCAGAATCCTAAAGCTGACCTGAACCACCAAAGATTGTGATTGTGATTACGAGGAACAGGAAAACAGCAGCCATTACTGTGGAGAACGAAGCAAGGGATTTGCAAAAAAGCAATGAGCTTATGAGCACTCCAGAGAGTATCACCAAGCTCAGAGAGAGAGAGAGAGAGATGATAGTTTTTGAACGAGTGACGGTGGCGTCCTTGCTTGGGATGGTAGATGGAAGTATTTATTTACCTGTCACAATTATTTACTATTCTGCCTCTTCTATGCGATTGTGTACTTTTGTCAGTTGGGCTATATGTTTTAGATTTTGGTTGTAGCATGGCCGTATGAAAGATAGTAAACCCAGGTTGGGGCTTGCGTTAGGTTTAAACCGCTACGAGGCATTGGATGTGAGGTCAGGGTAAGCCTAGTGTTGTGCTGTCAATGTGAGCTGAACAGTACACATCATATGTGGTTTGGCATCAGAATTTGGAGTTTGCAGCTGCTCTAGGTAGGTAAGCTCATCTTTTTTTTCTGCTCAAATGTGACGCCTGTCCTACTTTCTAGATTATTCTTGTTCTTCTGGAACAAACAATACTTTATTAAGAGAAAAGTAAGACAGGTTGATTAAGTTTAATGGTGCAATGAGAGATAAAGGGAGACACTCGTTTTACAATACTTTATAAAGAGAACTAATTTCTCTTTAATTTAATTAGAGATGTCTTGTATAAAACTCAATAGCTAAAAAAATATTCATATGGATGACTGCCATTAGTTCTGAAATACACTTGTTTTATTGTTGAACGAAGAAGATTTTTTTTTTTTTTTTGCAGAAAACAACTTGCAGAAGGTTATTATATGTCGTGAAAATTCTGAGTAACTAAAGTTGGAACTTATCACACTAGACATATTGTAAGCAAATCAGTATCCAGCTTCTAGCATAGTTGTAAACTCCTCTTTCTTTGATTCCAGTACAATGTAGCATTCAAACTTATCTAGCTTATTTACATGGCTGTGAATCCTTTTGCATGCTGTTTTGTGCCTTTGCAGGCCTGACTTGTTTCTCATTTGGAGCACAAGACTCATGATTCAAAAAAGGAAATGCACATTTTTGTCGGTCAGTTGTTGCCTTGTTGGGTTATTCTAGTCACTGCTTTACTACTGCTTACTTTTACCCCAACCAACCTTAGTCAAAACATGGGAAACAATTTCTTGCATATGTAGAAATGGTTTTAAATTCACATATAAGGAGGAGGGGAATTGAGGCAGAAGGTGATGGTGAAACCTTGGATTAAAGTTGTTATTCATATGAGAGATACTAATTAGGACTTGGATAAAGATGAAGCTCATAGGCCTAGTGATTTAGCCCGAGATAACAACAATTTCTTGCATCTCTAGAAATGGTTTTAAATTCACATATAAGGAGGAGGGGAATTGAGGCAGAAGGTGATGGTGAAACCTTGGATTAAAGTTGTTATTCATATAAGAGATACTAATTAGGACTTGGATAAAGATGAAGCTCATATGCCTAGTGATTTAGCCCGAGATAACAACAAAAGATGGTAGATACATGAGTTTCGCGGAATTAGATTGGCATAGTTACATGTAAATACTAAGTGTTCATCAATTTGACTTGGTGAAATTGATTGATTCGACGTGATTTCTATTTTGACTGTTGTCATAATCCGAAATAAAAGAGTCATTGGGTATTTAGTAGTTTGACAAATGAGAAATTTTTTCAAACGTGTCTCTTATCTTACTTTAATTTGAGTGCAAAAAGATGTTTGCATCGTGCTTTTTGCAAAAGATTTTTGTTTGGGGTTTATGTGATAGAATCATATAAATGATCATTAGGGGCATCGATTGGATTCCATGCATCATGTCATTAGGAGACAATAATACTCGTATCACATAGTGATAATATTCTTAAATTATTCTTAACCTTATTTTAGTACAATTTTTTTTTTCTTTCAATGACATGATCTACCGCTGTAACTATTTTTATGAATCTATTTAGGATAAAGGA